>NW_021166691.1:364686-374686 GCF_004354835.1 Perca flavescens
TCAAATAAATCAGCTGTTGGATCACATCAGCTGTTTGGATCACATCAGTTTATGGATTCTTTTACCAACTCCTACATTAGGCCAATGAGGTGGGACCAGGAAAGAACTTGCTTGGTCAATCAATGTCCACAATCTTTCTGCATTTCAGCGTTGTAAACCATTTATTTTCCTGACGGCCAGCTCACTGTAGCACAAGCAATAAAGTCCATTTCATTTCATTTCTGGTTTAGTTCCATTAATTTTCTTTTGCACACAAATCAAACCTGACACGGTGAAAAGCTGTATGCTTTTCCCCCTAGCCACACACCTGTGTATCCCTGGCTGTTAATTACCTGTATGCCTTCCCAAAGGCAATGCTCCACCCATGCTCAAACGTAAAACTGCAGATTAATTAGCATCACCAACATGGTATATAAACAAAACAAAGTTCTATAATGGCTCCAACATCAGCTGTTTGGATCACATCAGCTGTTTGGATGACATCAGCTGTTTGATCACATCAGCTGTTTGGATCACATCAGCTGTTTGGATCACATCAGCTGTTTGGATCACATCAGCTGTGTCACTGACACTCAATAATGAAGTCCACGGACATAAAATAGCTAAATCCATCCATGAAAAAAATATTCTTTTCAGGAGATATTTTAGTTATAACCAGATTAAATTAGCCAAGCAGTTTGGTGTTTATATGTGCGGTAGTTATTCGTTTTGGAAAATTCCACGATCTCTACCGTTACAAAGCTAATGTTAGCTTAAGATGACTGGCTGACTAATGTTTAACAGGGAGGGACTACAAATCGTCTCTGTTGCTTTTCTTTTTTTGACAGTGAATTGCCCCATAATGTGAATACAGTTTGGTTATAACTTTTATTTAGTTGGTAACCGTTGTTGTATAATCGCTTTATTACAAAAGATTGTTTGATTTAACGTCATATGATCACTTCAGTCATGCTTACGAACCTCTGGCCTCGGTCCTAGCCGCATCACTGTCGTGCCAATAATGACGTTAAATCAAACCCTCTCGTGTAATATTGTTTAATTCAGTCATGATTAATTAGCATGTTTCCAACTTGTTTAGATTAGAGCAGCAGATATTTATATATGCTGAGAAGGGATTTCATATACCGTATCACCAAAAGTCCAGACTCAACATATAAACAATCGTTATTTGTCTTCTTATATGACATTTTTCTGAACGTTGAGCTTTATTACATCCAAACCACCCTTCTCATGTCAGGATGTAAAATTTAACAATTCAGAAATCTTTGTCTCCAAAGCATTTGTTCTTATTTATAATACATTGTAAAGCACAAAGTATGAACTATGGCTGAGATTGAGAACCTATTTTGTTTTTTTTTAAATCTTATGTGAATTTGAATACTGGATGTCTTTTTACTCCTCATACAGTCAAAATTAGTTACCATGTTTCCAACTTGTTTAGATGTTAAATGTATTTTATATTCTGTGTCACCAAAAGTCCAGACTTAACATTTAAACACAATTATTATCTGTCTTCTTCATTACCGTCCCTCCAACAAAGCTCTGTAAGTGTGATTTATTCATCAATAAATACTCTGCTATCTTTCAACAGGAGATAAATATAAATAACTTGTTTCCTTCCTGTTGTCTCTTCAGACTGAGTGGCTGTAATCTGTCAGAGAGAAGCTGTGAAGCTCTGTCCTCAGTTCTCAGCTCCCAGTCCTCTAGTCTGAGAGAGCTGGATCTGAGTAACAACAACCTGCAGGATTCAGGAGGGAAGCTGATCTCTGATGGACTGAAGAGTCCACACTGCACACTGGAGACTCTCAGGTCAGGTCAATAATCTTTGAAAACACAGTATTGAAAAATACTTTGGAAACATTAAAAAAAAAAAAAAAAGTGAAAAAAAAAAAGTAATTTATGATTTATAATTTCATAAAAAGAAATAATATATATAATTTATATATATATATTATATATATATATTTTATATATATATATATATATATATATATATATATATATATATATATATATATATATATATATATATATATATATATATATATATATAGAGAGAGAGAGAGAAATCATTTGTATTTTAATATCCAGTGACTTTGATTACTGGACGTTTGTTTATTCCTGATTATACAACAAGTAGATCCGACCAGACAATCTGATTGATTTTGATTTATATGGAGGGCTTAGTTTTTATGAATGGTAGGAAGAGGATGAGAAGTGATTCATTGGATGAAACAACATTTTTACAACACTCTATAGTTAACTTTTACTGGAATAGTTTGGATCCATCCATGAAAGTATTTTTTTCAGTAGATATCTTAGTTAAAACCAGATTAAGTTACCCAAGCAGTTTGGTGTTTATATGTGTGGTAGTTATTACGTTTTGGAAAATTCCATGGTCTCTACCGTTACAAAGCTAACGTTAGCTTAAAATGACTGGCTGACTAACGTTTAAAAGGGAGGGACTACAAATCATCTCTGTTGCTGTTCTTTATTTTAAGAGCTAATTGCCCAACAATATGAATACATCCATCCATAACTTTTATCCAGTTGGAAACCATTATTGCATAATCGCTTTTATTACATGAGAGGGTTTGATTTAATGTCATATTATCCCCAAACTTCCCTTCCCGAAGCAACATTAACCAGCGGTGGCTCAGGGGGATCACTTCTGCACCAGGCCAGGAAGGTTTTATAATCCCTCCACCTCAGTCCTGGGCCTTTCTGTGGGGAGTTCCTCCCAGCTGGGTTTGTCTGGAACACCTCCCTAGGGGGTGCTCCGGTTTCCTCCCACCATAAAGACATGCATGCTAGATAACCAGGCCTACAGTTGAAAATTAGCCGACTGGCTAACAGCGGCGCATTTCAGAAATGTTGATTAATGTGCATTGTCCTAATCTAAATAAATCTCAAATAATGATGTTAAATCAAACCCTCCTGAGTAAATTGTTTAATTCAGTCATGATTAATTATCATGGATCCAACTTGTTTAGAATAGATCAGCAGATATTTGAACATAGGTGACTCAACATACAACAGTCATTATTTGTCTTCTCATATGATATTTCTTTAAACGTTAAGCTTTATTAAATTGAAACCACCCTTCTCATGTCAGGATTTAAAATTTAACAATTCAGAAATCTTTGAATGTTTCAAAGCATTTGTTCTTATTTATAATATTTTGTAAAGCACAAAGTATGAACTATGGATGAGATTGAGAACCTCTTTTTTTTTTAAATCTTATGTGAATTTGAATACTGGATGTCTTTTTACTCCTCATTCAGTCAAAATTAGTTACCATGTTTCCAACTTCTTTAGAATAAAAAGCAACAATTTTAACATGTGTTTCATGGATTTAAAATTCCATCAACTTAAAATTCAAACACACAAATGTTATCTGTTTTCATCATTACCGTCCCTCCAACAAAGCTCTGTAAGTGTGATTTATTCATCAATAAATACTCTGCTATCTTTCAACAGGAGATAAATATAAATAACTTGTTTCCTTCCTGTTGTCTCTTCAGACTGAGTGGCTGTAATCTGTCAGAGAAGCTGTGAAGCTCTGTCCTCAGTTCTCAGCTCCCAGTCCTCTAGTCTGAGAGAGCTGGACCTAAGTAACAACAAACAGGATTCAGGAGGGAAGCTGATCTCTGATGGACTGAAGAGTCCACACTGCACACTGGAGACTCTCAGGTCAGGTCAATAATCTTTGAAAACACAGTATTGAAAAATACTTTGGAAACAAAAAAAAAAAAAGTGAATGTTTTCAAAGTAATTTATTCTGATTTATAATCACTTCATAAAGAATGAAATATATATATATATATATATATATATATATATATATATATATATATATTATGTATGTATGTATGTATATATATATATATATATATATATATATATATATAGAGAGAGAGAGAAATCATTTGTATTTTAATATCCAGTGACTTTGATTACTGGACGTTTGTTTATTCCTGATTATACAACAAGTAGATCCGACCAGACAATTGGTCTGATTGATTTTGATTTATATGGAGGGCTTAGTTTTTATGAATGGTTGGAAGAGGATGAGAAGTGATTCATTGGATGAAACAACATTTTACAACACTCTATAGTTAACTTTTACTGGAATAGTTTGGATCCATCCATGAAAATATTTTTTTTTCAGTAGATATCTTAGTTAAAACCAGATTAAGTTACCCAAGCAGTTGGTGTTTATATGTGTGGTAGCAATATTACGTTTTGGAAAATTCCATGGTCTCTACCGTTACAAAGCTAACGTTAGCTTAAAATGACTGGCTGACTAACGTTTAAAAGGAGGGACTACAAAGTCATCTCTGTTGCTGTTCTTTATTTTAAGAGCTAATTGCCCAACAATATGAATACAGTTTGATTATAACTTTTATTTAGTTGGAAACCATTGTTGCATAATCGCTTTATTACATGAGAGGGTTTGATTTAATGTCATATTATCACTTCAGTCATGCTTCAACACGAACCTCTGCGCCTTCTCCGCGGCGGTGGCTCAGTGGTTAGCACTTCTGCACCACAGCAAGAAGGTTTTGGGTTCAAATCCAGGTCATTCTGGGCCTTTCTGTGGGAGTTGGCATGTTCTCCCGGGTTTGTCTGGGTTTCCTCTGGGTGCTCGGTTTCCTCCCACCATAAAGACATGCATGCTAGATAACTAGGCCTACAGTTGAAAATTAGCTGACTGGCTAACATTGGGCGCATTACAGAAATGTTGATTAATGTGCATTGTCCTAATCTAAATAAAAATAATCAAATAATGATGTTAAATCAAACCCTCTTGTGTAATATTGTTTAATTCAGTCATGATTAATTATCATGTTTCCAACTTGTTTAGAATAGATCAGCAGATATTTAAACATGCCGAGAAGGGATTTCATACACACAGTCATTATTTGTCTTCTCATGTGATATTTCTTTAAACGTTAAGCTTTATTAAATTGAAACCGACCTTCTCATGTCAGGATTTAAAATGTAACGATTCGGAAATCGTTGAATGTTTCCAGAGCATTTTGTTATTATGTATAATATTTTGTAAAGCACAAAGTATGAACTATATGGATGAGATTGAGAACCTCCTTTTGTTCTTTTATCTTATCTGAATTTGAATTCTGGATGTCTTTTTACTCGTCATTCAGTCACAATTAGTTATCATGTTTCCAACTTCTTTAGAATAAAATAGCAACAATTTGAACATGTGTTTAACATGGATTTAATATTCTCTATCAACAAAAGTCCAGACTTAACACAAATGTTATGTTTTCATCATTACCGTCCCTCCAACAAAGCTCTGTTTGTGGGATTTAGTCATCAATAAATACTCTGCTATCTTTCAACAGGAGTTAAATATAAATAACTTGTTTCCTTCCTGTTGTCTCTCCAGACTGAGTGGCTGTAATCTGTCAGAGAGAAGCTGTGAAGCTCTGTCCTCAGTTCTCAGCTCCCAGTCCTCTAGTCTGAGAGAGCTGGACCTGAGTAACAACAACCTACACGATTCAGGAGGGAAGCTGATCTCTGATGGCCTAAAGAGTCCACACTGCACACTGGAGACTCTCAGGTCAGGTCAATAATCTTTGAAAACACAGTATTGAAAAATACTTTGGAAACATTAAAAAAAAGTGAATGTTTTCAAAGTAATTTATTCTGATTTATAATCACTTCATAAAGAATGAAATATATATATATATATATATATATATATATATATATGTATATATATATATATATATATATATATATATATATATATATATATATATAGAGAGAGAGAGAAATCATTTGTATTTTAATATCCAGTGACTTTGATTACTGGACGTTTGTTTATTCCTGATTATACAACAAGTAGATCCGACCAGACAATCTGATTGGTCTGATTGATTTTGATTTATATGGAGGGCTTAGTTTTTATGAATGGTTGGAAGAGGATGAGAAGTGATTCATTGGATGAAACAACATTTTTACAACACTCTATAGTTAACCTTTACTGGAATAGTTTGGATCCATCCATGAAAATATTTTTTCAGTAGATATCTTAGTTAAAACCAGATTAAGTTACCCAAGCAGTTGGTGTTTATATGTCTTTGTCGGTAGTTATTACGTTTTTGGAAAATTCCATGGTCTCTACCGTTACAAAGCTAACGTTAGCTTAAAATGACTGGCTGACTAACGTTTAAAAGGAGGGACTACAAATCCTCTCTGTTGCTGTTCTTTATTTTAAGAGCTAATTGCCCAACAATATGAATACAGTTTGATTATAACTTTTATTTAGTTGGAAACCATTGTTGCATAATCGCTTTATTACATGAGAGGGTTTGATTTAATGTCATATTATCACTTCAGTCATGCTTACGAACCTCTGCGCCTTCTCCGCAGCCGGTGGCTCAGTGGTTAGCACTTCTGCACCACAGCAAGAAGGTTTTGGGTTCAAATCCAGGTCATTCTGGGCCTTTCTGTGGAGAGTTTGGCATGTTCTCCCGGGTTTGTCTGGGTTTCCTCTGGGTGCTCGGTTTCCTCCCACCATAAAGACATGCATGCTAGATAACTAGGCCTACAGTTGAAAATTAGCTGGACTGCCTAACATTGGCGCATTTACAGAAATGTTGATTAATGTGCATTGTCCTAATCTAAATAAATCTCAAATAATGATGTTAAATCAAACCCTCTCGTGTAATATTGTTTAATTCAGTCATGATTAATTATCATGTTTCCAACTTGTTTAGAATAGATCAGCAGATATTTAAACATGCCGAGAAGGGATTTCATACACACAGTCATTATTTGTCTTCTCATGTGATATTTCTTTAAACGTTAAGCTTTATTAAATTGAAACCGACCTTCTCATGTCAGGATTTAAAATGTAACGATTCGGAAATCGTTGAATGTTTCCAGAGCATTTTGTTCTTATGTATAATATTTTGTAAAGCACAAAGTATGAACTATATGGATGAGATTGAGAACCTCCTTTTTTTCTTTTATCTTATCTGAATTTGAATTCTGGATGTCTTTTTACTCCTCATTCAGTCACAATTAGTTATCATGTTTCCAACTTCTTTAGAATAAAATAGCAACAATTTGAACATGTGTTTAACATGGATTTAATATTCTCTATCAACAAAAGTCCAGACTTAACACAAATGTTATGTTTTCATCATTACCGTCCCTCCAACAAAGCTCTGTTTGTGGGATTTAGTCATCAATAAATACTCTGCTATCTTTCAACAGGAGTTAAATATAAATAACTTGTTTCCTTCCTGTTGTCTCTCCAGACTGAGTGACTGTAATCTGTCAGAGAGAAGCTGTGAAGCTCTGTCCTCAGTTCTCAGCTCCCAGTCCTCTAGTCTGAGAGAGCTGGACCTGAGTAACAACGACCTACACGATTCAGGAGGGAAGCTGATCTCTGATGGACTGAAGAGTCCACACTGCACACTGGAGACTCTCAGGTCAGGATTCATTAACACATTCAACTGATGAACATTTAAAATCTGATTAACTTTAGTTGATAAAACAGCTGGCATCTAGCTTAGTGTCTGCTGATATGATGAACTTCGGCAGTAGTTATTAGACTCAGAGTTAATTTCCATGAGGATTTTTCATTGTTTACTTTTGTTTTTAAATAATTAAATACCACAGATGATTTTAAAGAGTTATTCTAAATCTGGACCACCTGGACAACAAACAAACTTAAAACAAACACATGGCTCCACGTGTTGACAGGGTTCCTGTGTGTTGTTCTGTGTATTTGCAGTCTGTCAGGCTGTCTGATCTCAGAGGAAGGCTGTTCTTCTCTGGTCTCAGCTCTGAGCTCCAACCCCTCCCATCTGAGAGAGCTGGACCTGAGCTACAATCATCCTGGAGACTCAGGAGTGAAGCTACTCTCAGCAGGACTGAAGGATCCTCTCTGGAGACTGGACACTCTCAGGTACAAACACTGATGAACATCTCTAGGAACTAAAATGATAACTCCCATTTGTTAATAATTGATGTAGTTTGGACACATCTCTGTATGTCGAAGGAACTGTCCGTGGTTTTAAGAAACATCCTTTTTTTCCTCTTTTCCGGGATCAAATCAGTTTCAACTTGACAGATAAAGCTCCAGGACAGGTTTAGCCTAGCTTAGCTCATAGCAGTGTGCTTTCTACGCTGTGAGAAGAGTGTGTGGATGAAGCATTAATCTACTCTTTCGGCAGACTAGTTAGCAAGCTGTTTAACATGTCAGTTGCCGGTGCTGCGTGGCTCATGTGATCGAACATAGACGTACACTGATGCCTGGACCAATTATTGTACAAAGTTCCTCTTGTGCTGGGAGAGTACCGACTAAGTTCAAAAAGTCCCTCAAAACGCTTTTTCCTAGTTCCAGCGGTGCAAACACAATATATGTGTGTGAGAGTGATGTAATGTTGATGTTTCTCTGCAGAGAAAGGTCCAGTGTTGCACCAAATGCTTGCTCTTGGGGTAGTTGTTGGGTCTCTGTAAATGATAGTGTGGCAGTGGCGCCAGCAGCCATAATCCTGTTTGCACATTTCTTTCTATGAGACAGTCATCTAATGATAACAATGTGTAAATGCACACATAGTCTGTTCTGCTCTCTGCTATGTTCAGTTATATTTTCCTCATTATTTATACATTATTTGACCCACAAGCCATCCACTATTAATCAGAATATTAATTGTTATGACTTGATCTGTAGATCAGAGGTGGGCCTTCAGGGCCAGCAAGGCCTTCTCTGCTGGCCAAGAGATTATCACAATCAGAAAATTATGTTTTTATAATTGAAGGCCAATATATTCATTTCTAAAATAAATAAATATATATATCAATTTCATATGTATTTTATAAATTGTATACGCTGCAAGTTTGCTTACATTTTTAGATGTGAAGTTAATGAAAGAAAGTTGGATGTACTTTTTCTTCACATGATGAGCAGCTTTTGGTAAGTTTAATGGATTTTTCAGCATTTTAGTGAAATTATTTTATAGTTATTACTGCTTGCTTTAGGTGTTAAAGATTTGAGCAGTGTCAGTGGCCGCTGTGCCTTTGTGTGTTAAGCCCCCGCTGATTGGCTGGAATTTGTAGGGAAGCCTGTTGATTGCTGATTGTGTTATTTTTGTTTTTGATTGCTTTGTGGTCACCGTATGAGTAAATATGACCGGTTGTTGAGGGTTTGTTTTGGTTTCTTTGGTAATTCCATTCATTTTGACTATATGTGATGCAGCATCTTGTCATACTACGTGAAAGTGATGCTTCAGTCAGCGTGTGTTCATGTCTCTGCAGTAGTGTATTAGGTGTCTCTAGGTGTTAAATCACGTTATTCCACACGGTAATGTCCTAGTGTCATGGTGAGGTTATTCAATAACTGGAGGATAGTACTGAAGGCCCAGGTGTAGAATACATGGCTTTCTTTGAGAAAGACATTTCTACAGCAGAAGTTTGCGCTCCACCAGACGCTCAACTAACATAAACAAAATGCGTGCAGATGGACTAAACCATTTGGCGCATTAGCAAGAGGGGGGGGTGCGGGGGGTGAGACCTTTTTGTATACAAAATATAGTCAGTCAATCAACCAAGTTATTCAGCCAATACACTAACTTTACATTTCATCTGATATGCATTATGAAATGTTATTAGGAAATAAAAATATCCAGGTGAAATAAAATATATTCCAGACTTTTCAAGGGCCCTCTCTCCCCTTGGGCCCTGGTAATCAGTATTGGTTTTACCCCCGGTCTGATGTCCCTGGTGTCTGTGCCGCTGCTCGTCTCTATTTCTCCAGAGAGAGGACACTAAGCGACGCACAGGTCTGCTTCAGAGCTCCGTGTGTTTGAGTCTGACCTGAGACTGGAAACGTGGCGTAATGAAAGGTTGACCAGTAAACGTGTGGCTGAGGGGGCGCCCTAGGATGATCATGTTTAATAAACACGTTTTATTTTGCTTGTCGTTCTCATTCTATTATTAATGGGAAGTAGACCTAAGG
>NW_021166691.1:382186-512186 GCF_004354835.1 Perca flavescens
GTGTGTGTGTGTGTGTGTGTGTGTGTGTGTGTGTGTGTGTGTGTGTGTGTGTGTGTGTGTGTGTGTGTGTGTGTGTGTGTGTGTGTGTGTGTGTGTGTGTGTGTGTGTGTGTGTGTGTGTGTGTGTGTGTGTGTGTGTGTGTGTGTGTGTGTGTGTGTGTGTGTGTGTGTGTGTGTGTGTGTGTGTGTGTGTGTGTGTGTGTGTGTGTGTGTGTGTGTGTGTGTGTGTGTGTGTGTGTGTGTGTGTGTGTGTGTGTGTGTGTGTGTGTGTGTGTGTGTGTGTGTGTGTGTGTGTGTGTGTGTGTGTGTGTGTGTGTGTGTGTGTGTGTGTGTGTGTGTGTGTGTGTGTGTGTGTGTGTGTGTGTGTGTGTGTGTGTGTGTGTGTGTGTGTGTGTGTGTGTGTGTGTGTGTGTGTGTGTGTGTGTGTGTGTGTGTGTGTGTGTGTGTGTGTGTGTGTGTGTGTGTGTGTGTGTGTGTGTGTGTGTGTGTGTGTGTGTGTGTGTGTGTGTGTGTGTGTGTGTGTGTGTGTGTGTGTGTGTGTGTGTGTGTGTGTGTGTGTGTGTGTGTGTGTGTGTGTGTGTGTGTGTGTGTGTGTGTGTGTGTGTGTGTGTGTGTGTGTGTGTGTGTGTGTGTGTGTGTGTGTGTGTGTGTGTGTGTGTGTGTGTGTGTGTGTGTGTGTGTGTGTGTGTGTGTGTGTGTGTGTGTGTGTGTGTGTGTGTGTGTGTGTGTGTGTGTGTGTGTGTGTGTGTGTGTGTGTGTGTGTGTGTGTGTGTGTGTGTGTGTGTGTGTGTGTGTGTGTGTGTGTGTGTGTGTGTGTGTGTGTGTGTGTGTGTGTGTGTGTGTGTGTGTGTGTGTGTGTGTGTGTGTGTGTGTGTGTGTGTGTGTGTGTGTGTGTGTGTGTGTGTGTGTGTGTGTGTGTGTGTGTGTGTGTGTGTGTGTGTGTGTGTGTGTGTGTGTGTGTGTGTGTGTGTGTGTGTGTGTGTGTGTGAAGCGATGCAGCGATCCCATTTCTAGTTCTTCTGACTTGTTACTACGACAACAGCTGGATGGATGGTGTGTGTGTTTGTGTTTCCTGGGCAGATTAAATCTGTGGCTCTGGGTGAATTAGTGCCAGACAGTTTTAGTGTTTGCCGTTCAGTTGGAGGTCAGGACAGGTGATCAGTCAGCTGAAGAATCCGAGAGATGGCAGGTTGGGACCGAGCACAAAGGAAGACTGAAAGGTGGAGAACTGGACGGACCAGATGAAGAACAACACCACGTCTGCACGCTTCATCTCAACACCTGATTGGACCCACAGAGGGAGAGCTGCTTTGTGATTGGCCCTTCTGTGTCCCTCCCCACAGGTTCAGGTGTCCTGGTCCAGGTGGGTTCCAGAAACTGGTGTTTGTTAGGACTCAGGAGGCGGAGCTGCTGTACAACACTGTCCAATGGGACGAGAGAGAGCCTCCTCCAATCAGCTGGCAGGATGGCTGCAGGGCCGCTGTACCACATCAGGTGTTCAGAGGAGGCTGCTGTCTGTCAGCTCCACCTTCCCCACTGTGACATCACAGATGGTAAGAGATGAGTTTACTAGAGCTGCTAGTTAGTAGTAGTCCAACTAGTAACACTGCTGCACTACAATCATTCTCCATCAAACCAGAGTGGACCAGCTGGCTGTCTCCACATGTTCTCATGTGTCTTTAGGTGAGTGTTCAATATCACCAATCTAGGAACATCCAGGTTCCTTCCACATGTAGACTTCATCCCAGATCAAAGTTCCACTGTCCACTGTCCTCAGGCTGTTACAATACAGACAAAGGGAGGATTTCAAAATAAAAGTCTTTGTTAGACACCTTCTCATCCTTTAGTTGACTTTAGATTCTCTGCAGATACTGACTCTTTGCTTTCTCAGAAAGCAGATTCTGAGCTGGAGTTTGGACCAAACTACCACCCAACGTTTGAGATCCTCCTGCCTCTAAACACACCAGAAGGGACTCTAAGAGTCCAAGACGAAGGACAGAGCGTCTGGGAGCATGACGGGGACATGATTGGTAAAGTTTTGATCCACCTGATACAACAGAAGACAACAGAGTTATGGAGTTATGAAGACAATCGGTATCGGGAGGCTAAAAGTGCGATCGGGGCATCTCTAGTTAAGATCAGACGTGACTTCACTTCCTGAAGGTTAGCACACGATGCAGAAGGTGACGAGCTCCGTTTGTTCCCTAAAGTTAAAAAGTGAAACCTAAATATAGGTCCGAATGCTGCTGGAACAAACCAACTTGTGGGGGAGTTTTTAGGGGAGGAAAGTCTTGTTTCATGTGCTGCAGCTAATCCTCTATCTAGCCTCCAAAGTGATGTTAGCCGTGCTGAATGTTTGTCTGGGGCTCGTTCAACAAGCTAAGGTTCAGGACTGTTGATGTTTGGAAGTTAGATCAGAAGGAGACTTTAGGGTCAAGCTACTGTTGTTGGTCAGAGTCTGTGACACAACGCTGACCTCACTGCTTCCTGACACATCTGATTGGCTCTTTTAACACTAGGTCTCCATCTACTACAGCTGTGTCAAACTCATTTTCCCAGAGGGCCACACTGGAAAAAGAGAATCACACCGAGGGCCAGACGTAGAGACTTTATTGACGTGCTTTTGTTTCATGGAAAATGTCAAATATCTTTGACTGTATGACTTCACCACTATTATGACATCGCTGTAGTGCTGAAGTCATTTTTGTATGTTTTTTCCCCCCAACTTCTTTATGGCTTTCTCAGACGTTTTTGTCTCCTTTTTATTTAAATTGTCGCCTTTTTTCACATTTTTGTCACCTTTTCTAACTTTTTTTTTTTAATAATTTTTTTTTCTTGCATTTTTGTCTACATAAAGCCCTACATAAGTCAGCAAAAATGTTCCTTAGCCATCATAGAATGTAGCAAATCAAGCACATTTTTTTACAACAATCTTTCGGCATAAATATGGAATTTCTGAGTCTCAAAGTCGGCAAATCTGCCAAATTCTGCTTTTGAGTGTCGCGTAACTGCAGTTAAAAAAACCACTTTCCCGTGTTTTTGGTTTTGGTGAACAACTATAGGTGGGCCAAAACCTATTGTGAACCCAAATTGATATGTGGGCCGGATTATATTCTGCAAGGGGCCGGATTTGGCCCGCGGGCCTTGAGTTTGACACATGTGATCTCCATAAACAGAGAACCACCAGTTGATCCCCAGATGGATCCAGAACTAGGGGGGCAGCATCACTAAACCAGGATCTAGAAATGTCTCCCTTTGGGTTCCTGATTCCTTCTTACGATTATTTCGGTCAATATTGAAATCCCGATAATTTAACACCATTACTCGTTGACTTCTGCAAAGATGTTGCAATTATTATAAAAAATAGTGGAAAAAGTTAATAAATCAACAGTAAAAAACACATAAAACTGTGAAATTTTCCTATTGAAACTTTATTTTTCATCCAGAACACAAGAGAAAATAAGAGTTTACTTGTAAAACGTAATGAGCTAAATTAATAGTTTTTCTCCATTATTGTGTTTTTGTGATCATTGGGAGCCCAAATCATAATGGTGATTCCATTTTCATTAACTGCACAGTCCTAGTTGATCCCCAGATGGATCCAGAAGTAGGGGGGCAGCATCACTAAACCAGGATCTAGAAATGTCTCCCTTTGGGTTCCTGATTCCTTCTTAAAGGAGAAGCCAAACTGCCAGCAGTCTTGTCCCGGTTCTCTTGCAGCTATAAGAGGGGGACATCCTGACCCAGCAGAGGACAGGGATCCCCAGAAGACACTTTGGAGAGCCAGTGGGTGATCCAGTTGTGAACCAGCTTCTGGATCAACTCCTTGAGCGTGGTGTTGTAACAGTCAGTCAGAACAGGCGGAGCAGACAAAGGGCGAGACGTGATGGACACGGTGAGAAGAAGAGGAAGTTGGGCCAGCTCAGTTCTGGTCTCTGGTCTCTGGGAGCTGGATCCAGTCCTTTCACCACAGCTGAGATTAATGGGAAGAAGCTCTCCAACAACTGATTACTGGTAGACATGGTTACTGGTTGGCATGGAGATCAACCTACACTTACAACTACTACTACTACTGGGTTGGTGTGTGGTGTGTGTGTGTGTGTGTGTGTGTGTGTGTGTGTGTGTGTGTGTGTGTGTGTGTGTGTGTGTGTGTGTGTGTGTGTCTCTGTGTGTGTGTGTTTGTGTCTGTGTGTGTGTGTGTGTGTGTGTGTGTGTAGTGTGTGTTGTCCATGTAGTGTATAGTGTGTAGTGTGTGTATTGTGTATAGTGTGTGTGTGTGGTGTGTGGTGTACACAACATACCATGTTGTGTGTCAACATGGACAACACACATACACACTAGGTTACACAATCTATACACAACATGGACAACACACACTACACTACACACTATACACAATACACACACTACACACTATACACAACATGGACAACACACACTACACACTATACACAATACACACACTACACACTATACACAACATGGACAACACACACTACACACTATACACAATACACACACACTATACACTACACACACATACACACTACACACAACATGGACAACACACACTACACAACATGGACAACACACACTACACACTATACACAATACACACTACACACTATACACAACATGGACAACACACACTACACACACTACAACAATATACACACACACTATACACAACATACACACTATACACACTATACACAATACACACTACACACTACACAACATGGACACAACATGGACTAACACAATACACACTACACACTATACACAATACACACACACACACAATACACACACTACACACTATACACAACATGGACAACACACACTACACACTACACACACACTATACACATACACACACTACACACTATACACAACATGGACAACACACACTACACACTACACTACACACTATACACAATACACACACTACACACTATACACAACATGGACAACACACACTACACTACACACTATACACAATACACACACTACACACTACACACAACATGGACAACACACACTACACACTACACACTATACACAATACACACACTACACACTATACACAACATGGACAACACACACTACACTACACACTATACACAATACACACACTACACACTACACACATGGACAACACACACTACACACTACACTACACACTATACACAATACACACTACACAACATGGACACACTACACACTACACACAACATGGACACACTACACACACAATACACACACTACACACACACTACACACAACATGGACACTACACACAACATGGACACACAATACAACATGGACAACACACACTACACAACACACACAACACACACTACACACACACACACACTACACACTACACACACTACACACACTACACACAACATGGACAACACACACTACACACACTACACACAATACACACTACACACTACACACAACATGGACAACACACACTACACACAACATGGACAATACACAATACACACTACACACAATACACACTACACACACACTACACACTATACACTACACATGGACACACACACACACACTACACACTACATACACACTATACACACTACTACACAACATGGACAACACACACACACACACTACACAATACACACACAACATGGTACACTACTACACTATACTACACACTTCTTCACATTAATCTCACTATACACAAAGGACACACACTACACCCAGACATGGACCACAAACTGGACACACTACACAATACAGTTTACACACTACTACACACTACATGGACAACATGGACACACACACACTACTACACACAATACACACTACACACACACACATGGACAACACACACACACACACTACACTAACATGGACACACTACACACTACAACATGGACAACACACTACACACTTTACACACACACTATACATGGACACACACATACAATACACTACACACTACACACTATACACACACACACACTACACACTATACACAATACACACACTACACACAACATGGACAACACACACTACACACTACACTATACACACTATACACACACACACACAACACACACACACACTACACTACACACTATACACAACACACACTACACACAACACTCTACACACACACACACACACTATACAACACACACACACACACAACACAATACACTACATGGACACACATACACACACTACACACTACACTACATGGACACACACATACACACACACACACACACAATACACACACACTAAACACAACAACATGGACCTTTCAACAGGAACAGTATGAGTTTTTTGTGAACTACACACAAACACACAACAGGAATGTGATGAGTTTTTTTTCAACAGGAATGTGATGAGTTTTATTGTGAAAGTCTCTTCCTTTCAACAGGAATGTGATGAGTTTTATTGTGAAAGTCTCTTCCTTTCAACAGGAATGTGCTGAGTTTTATTGTGGAAGTCTCTTCCTTTCAACAGGAATGTGCTGAGTTTTATTGTGAAAGTCTCTTCCTTTCAACAGGAATGTGATGAGTTTTATTGTGAAAGTCTCTTCCTTTCAACAGGAATGAAAGTCAACATGGACAACTGAGTTTTATTGTGAAAGTCTCTTCCTTTCAACAGGAATGTGCTGAGTTTTATTGTGAGGAAGTCTGAGTTTTATTTCAAGTCTCTTCCTTTCAACAGGAATGTGATGAGTTTTATTGTGAAAGTCTCTTCCTTTCAACAGGAATGTGATTAGTTTTATTGTGAAAGTCTCTTCCTTTCAACAGGAATGTGATGAGTTTTATTGTGAAAGTCTCTTCCTTTCCTTTGCTGAGGAATTGTGTTCTCTTTTCAACAGGAATGTGTTGAGTTTTATTGTGAAAGTTCTGAGAAGTCTCCTGGTGTGTGTTATCTGACTTGATGTTTGTGTGACCCTGATCATCTTCCTGCAGCTCCAGTCAGAAGTCCAGCAGAAATCCTGCAGATTTCAACCTCAGCTGCTAACAGACATACAGTGGAGCCTGATGGCAGATCCCACCTGCTGCCAGAGTGCCGCTGAGCAAACTGCTCCAAACTAAAGAACTGTGAGTAGAGTTCACTTATGATGCTGGAGTGTCAGATATCATGTAGAAACTCAATTTGGTTTTAATGTAAAATAAGACCCTGTAAAGCTAAAGGTATGCACACATTCCAGTGAGTTTAGCTAATGTTTGTTAAACTAACTGGTTCCATTATCAGACAAGCCTGTTTATTATTATTATTATATTTCGCTTGTTTGGTTTTGTCAGATTATTTGATGTTTCTGTCCAGATGTAAATATGTTGCCCAACCTAAAACTAAACATCAGAACTGTTCACATCATTAGCTTTTAATCCTACAAGGATATATGTCGGGTTTACTCACAATGTTGCTCATCTCCAGAACGCTGTCCAAATCTATATTTAAAAACCGAGCAATTTAAGACTAAATTACAAATACACAGCGATCCGCTACTTAATACAGTTGATTTGTTCCTATTTTTAATTCCCCACGATCCTCTCCTTAATACGGCCAAAACATCCAATTAAAGTTTAAAATCATGTCCCTTTTTATGATGGGTTCACACTGCTGGCGTTGCTGTTCAGAGTGTATGTTGTTGTGAGTAAAAGGTGAGTTTATTCTAAAAGATGTAAGATGAATAGAGAGACAAATGGCTGCTCTCTGACCTGAATGTAAGCAGAACTGAAGACCAGATCCAGCTGAATCACAGACTTTCTTCTCTTTTACCACACTGAATGTTGAGCTTCTTGTAACTACGGGGATGTGGGAGAGAATGAGAATCAAGCTGTGAGTGAAGTACAGAAAAGTGTAATATGTGATGGGGTGTCTGGGGGACAGACAGGTGAGGTCAGAGACACACAGGAGGGACAGTCAGTCTCTTCCTTTCAACAGGAGGAGGTCAGGGGGGACTCTTCCTTTCAGGAGGAAGGAGGTGGAGGAGGGGGAGAAGGAGGTGGAGAGATGGAGGAGGGAGATGGAGGAGGAGAGGTGGAGGAGGAAGAGAGAGATGGAGGAGGTCCAGAGATGGAGGATTTCAGAGGAGGAGGACAGATGTGGAGGAGGAGAGATGGAGAGACCTGGCCAGAGTGGAGGAGCAGGAGATGGAACTAAAGAGGTGGAGGAGGTGGAGATGGAGGAGGGAGAGGAGGAGGAGAAAGATTTGGTTTGGATGTAAGATGGAGGAGGGAGATGGAGGAGGAGAGTGAGGAGGATGTTTGTTAAACTAACTGGTTCCATTATCAGAGATGAAGGAGGCTTGTTTGGGAGATTATTTGATGTTTCTGTCCAGATGTAAATATGTTGCCCAACCTAAAACTAAACATCAGACTGTTGGAGGAGGAGGGAGACAAGGTAGGGGACAATGGAGGAAGCTGGATCTATATTTAGGGAGAGCAATTTAAGACTAAATTAGAGATGGAGGATCCGGAGATTTGGAGGTGGAGGTGGAGGAGGGAGAGGTGGAGGAGGGATGTCCCTTTGGAGGATGGGTTAGAGGTGGGAGGAGGGAGAGGTGGAGGAGGGAGAGGATGGAGGAGGGAGAGGTGGAGGAGGGAGAGATGGAGACAAAGGGAGAGGAGGATCACAGACTTTCTTCTCTTGGACCACACTGAATGTTGAGGAGGGAGAGGTGAATGAGAAGGAGGAGAGGTGGACAGAAAAGTGTAAGATGTGGAGGGGGGAGAGAGGGAGGTCAGAGAGGTGGAGGAGGGAGAGGTGGAGGAGGTAGAGGTGGAGGAGGGGAGAGATGGAGGAGGGAGAGGTGGAGGAGGGAGAGGTGGAGGGGGAGAGATGGAGGAGGTAGAGATGGAGGAGGGAGAGATGGAGGAGGGAGAGGTGGAGGAGGGAGAGGTGGAGGAGGGAGAGGTGGAGGAGGGAGAGGAGGAGGAGGAGGAGGAGGGAGATGGAGGGAGATGGAGGAGGTGGAGGTGGAGATGGAGGAGGGAGAGATGGAGGGAGAGGTGGAGGAGGTGGAGATGGAGGAGGGAGAGATGGAGGAGGGAGAGATGGAGGGGAGAGGTGGAGGAGGGAGAGATGGAGGAGGGAGAGGTGGAGGGAGAGAGATGAAGGAGGAGAGGTGGAGGGATGGAGGAGGGAGAGGTGGAGGAGGAGGAGGAGAGGTGGAGGAGGGAGAGGTGGAGGAGGGAGAGATGGAGGAGGGAGAGATGGAGGAGGGAGAGATGGAGGAGGTAGAGGTGGAGGAGGAGAGGTGGAGGAGGTAGAGGTGGAGGAGGGAGAGATGGAGGAGGTAGAGGTGGAGGAGCTAGAGGTGGAGGAGGGGAGGAGGAGGAGGGAGAGGTGGAGGAGGGAGAGATGGAGGAGGGAGAGGTGGAGGAGAGAGAGATGGAGGAGGGAGAGGTGGAGGGAGAGGTGGAGGAGGGAGGAGGTGGAGGAGGGAGAGGTGGAGGAGGGAGAGGTGGAGGAGGGGAGATGGAGGAGGGGAGGAGGAGGGGAGATGGAGGAGGTAGAGATGGAGGAGGTAGAGGTGGAGGAGGAGAGGTGGAGGAGGGAGAGGTGGAGGAGGGAGAGGTGGAGGAGGAGAGGTGGAGGAGGGAGAGGTGGAGGAGGTGGAGAGATGGAGGAGGAGAGTGGAGGAGGGAGAGGTGGAGGAGGTGGAGGGGGAGGAGGGAGGAGATGGAGGAGGGAGAGATGGAGGAGGTAGAGGTGGAGGAGGAGAGGTGGAGGAGGGAGAGATGGAGGAGGGAGAGGTGGAGGGAGAGGAGAGGTGGAGGAGGGAGAGGTGGAGGAGGGAGAGATGGAGGGAGAGAGATGGAGGGGAGGTGGAGGAGAGGTGGAGGAGGGAGAGGTGGAGGAGGGAGATGGAGGAGGGAGAGATGGAGGAGGTAGAGATGGAGGAGGGAGAGGTGGAGGAGGGAGAGATGGAGGAGGGAGAGATGGAGGAGAGATGGAGGGAGAGGTGGAGAGATGGAGGAGGGGAGAGGTGGAGGAGGAGAGATGGAGGAGGAGGAGGGGGAGGAGGGAGAGGTGGAGGAGGGAGAGGTGGAGGGGAGAGATGGAGGAGGGAGATGGAGGAGGGGGAGATGGAGGAGGAGAGGTGGAGGAGGGGAGATGGAGGAGGAGGGAGATGGAGGAGGAGAGATGGAGGAGGGAGATGGAGGAGGGAGAGGTGGAGGAGGGAGGTGGAGGGAGAGGTGGAGGAGGGAGAGGTGGAGGAGGGAGAGATGGAGGAGGGAGAGATGGAGGAGGTAGAGGATGGAGGAGGGAGAGATGGAGGAGGGAGATGGAGGAGGGAGAGATGGAGGAGGGAGATGGAGGAGGAGAGGAGGGAGAGAGATGGAGGAGGGAGAGATGGAGGAGGGAGAGGTGGAGGGGAGAGGTGGAGGGAGAGGTGGAGGAGAGAGGAGGAGGGAGAGATGGAGGAGGGGAGATGGAGGAGGGAGAGATGGAGGGAGAGATGGAGGAGGGAGAGATGGAGGAGGGGAGAGGTGGAGGAGGGGAGATGGAGGAAGGAGGTGGAGGAGGAGAGGTGGAGGAGGGGAGATGGAGGAGGGAGAGGTGGAGGAGAGAGAGATGGAGGAGGGGAGGAGGTGGAGGGAGAGGTGGAGGAGGTAGAGGTGGAGGAGGAGAGATGGAGGAGGGAGAGATGGAGGAGGGAGATGGAGGAGGGAGAGATGGAGGGAGAGAGATGGAGGGGAGAGATGGAGGAGGGAGATGGAGGAGGGAGAGATGGAGGGAGAGATGGAGGAGAGAGAGATGATGGAGGGAGAGGTGGAGGGAGAGGTGGAGGAGAGAGAGATGAAGGAGGGAGAGATGGAGGAGGGAGATGGAGGAGGGAGAGATGGAGGGAGAGATGGAGGAGAGAGAGATGACGGAGGGAGAGGTGGAGGGAGAGGTGGAGGAGGTAGAGGTGGAGGAGGGAGAGGTGGAGGAGGGAGATGGAGGAGGAAGAGGTGGAGGAGGTAGAGGTGGAGGAGGAGAGATGGAGGAGGGAGAGGTGGAGGAGAGAGAGATGAAGGAGGGAGAGATGGAGGAGGGAGATGGAGGAGGAGAGATGGAGGAGAGAGATGGAGGGAGAGATGGAGGAGAGAGAGATGATGGAGGGAGAGGTGGAGGGAGAGGTGGAGGAGAGAGAGATGAAGGAGGGAGAGATGGAGGAGGGAGATGGAGGAGGGAGAGATGGAGGGAGATGGAGGAGAGAGAGATGACGGAGGGAGAGGTGGAGGAGGGAGAGGTGGAGAGAGAGATGAAGGAGGGGAGGGAGATGGAGGAGGGAGATGGAGGAGGGAGATGGAGGGGAGAGATGGAGGGAGAGATGGAGGGAGAGAGATGGAGGGAGAGAGGGAGGAGGAGAGGTGGAGGAGGGAGGTGGAGGAGGGAGGTGGAGGAGGTAGAGGTGGAGGAGGGAGAGATGGAGGAGGGAGAGATGGAGAGATGGAGGAGGAGAGGTGGAGGAGGGAGAGGTGGAGGAGGGAGATGTGGAGGAGGTAGAGGTGGAGGAGGGAGAGATGGAGGAGGGAGAGATGGAGGAGGGAGATGTGGAGGAGAGACTACAGACTTACTTACTTTTGTGTCACTTTGTTGAGTTTTTGTTGCGTTTTTTGTTAGCAGCCTGATCTTCATGCTGACTCTTTGATCTTCTATTCTACCAAAAATATACCAACATTTTGTTGAAATATCAGATATTTTGCTCCTCTAAAAACTCAGGGTTGTTTGCATTGAAATCTAAAAGTGTTTGTGAGTCAGATGTTTTTTAGAGGTGGAGGAATCAACCGATACCGATTAGCCGATGACCGATACGGGCTGCCTATTTTCTTGAAGCCAATATTTGGAGCCGATGCTGTTTTTGCTCCCTCAATTTACATCCTAAAAATGACACGATGAAGATAACAAATGTTACATGTCTCAATTTTAAAACGGAACATTTATTGAAGTTAAAAAAACATTATTATATATGTATATAACTTAACTTTCAGGGTCAGAACTTAACTTGACTTAACTTTAAAAGAGAACAAACTGCTACCTTACCTCGCTGATTATCAGTCGGCTGGTTGTTATTCTGATCCTCTTTTCCTCTTTCCTTCTGCAGTCCTTCTGTCCAGTGAAGAAGAGGAGGAAGAAGAGGAGGAAGGAGAGGAGGAAGGAGAGGAGGAAGGAGACGGAGGAAAGAGGACGACACAAAGCTCAGAGCAGAGACCGGTAGGAGACTCAAACTACAGACTCACCGTCTTCATGTTCCCAGATGTTCGAGACAGACGCTGCTCTAAGAGTTTAACTCTGTGTGTAGAGAACAGTTAGTAGGGTGTGTGTGTGTGTAACTGTGTGTGTAACTGTGTGTGTAGAGAACAGTTAGTAGGGTGTGTGTGTGTGTAACTGTGTGTGTAACTGTGTGTGTAGAGAACAGTTAGTAGGGGTGTGTGTGTGTGTGTAACTGTGTGTGTAACTGTGTGTGTAGAGAACAGTTAGTAGGGTGTGTGTGTGTGTGTGTAACTGTGTGTGTAACTGTGTGTGTAGAGAACAGTTAGTAGGGTGTGTGTGTGTGTGTGTGTGTGTGTGTAACTGTGTGTGTAGAGAACAGTTAGTAGGGTGTGTGTGTGTGTAACTGTGTGTGTAACTGTGTGTGTAGAGAACAGTTAGTAGGGTGTGTGTGTGTGTGTAACTGTGTGTGTAACTGTGTGTGTAGAGAACAGTTAGTAGGGTGTGTGTGTAACTGTGTGTGTAGAGAACAGTTATTAGATTAAAAGATGACCCCCCAAGTCTTTAATTTAGAGAGTCGACCTGCAGCAGAACTTCATCATCTGGTCCTTATTGTCCCACTAGAGCACTGCGCTCCCGGAATGCGGGGCTACTTATGGTTCCTAGAGTCTCTGGAAGTAGACTGGGGGCCAGGGCCTTCAGCTATCAGGCTCCAGTATTATGGAACCAGCTCCCAGTCTGGGTTCGAGGAGCAGACACCGTCACCACATTTAAGAGTAAACTGAAAACCCTCCTCTTTGATAAAGCTTATAGTTAGGGAACGAGGAGTTGAAGCGTCCACCTAACCCGCCCACTGCTTCTCCTCGTAGTCATCAGTTTTATATACTGTATAATTAATAATCTAGTGAGAGTAGAGGGAGGCAGGCCAGTACAGCCCGATCCGGTTGGGGAGAGTTCTAGCCCGACCAGGCACCTCTCTTTAACCTGCCTCTCTTTTGTATGCATCCTGTCCCAGAAATGCTTGTTACTAATCTAGCTCTGGGGAGTTTCCCGGTCGCATCCTGCTGCGTCCTGCTGCATCCGCAGCCTCCACCCGTGCTCTGCAGCGCCACGTTACATCCCGCTACGCCCTGCTGTGATGTTCATACGCACAGAGTAGTCAGGATCCGCTATAGGAGACTGCACTACTCAGTATGACACGATGTGCCCGGCTATGACGTGAACTTCCACGATAACCTTCGAAGTCACTGTGACTTCTAATGTGACTGTTATCACCACTGTTCATCACGCCCCCAACCGGCCCGTCAGACACCGCCTACCAAGAGTCTGGGTCTGCCGAGGTTTCTTCCTAAAAGGGAGTTTTTTCTTGCCACTGTCGCAATAGCCACTGCTAATGCTTGCTCTTGAGGGAATTACTGTAATTGTTGGGGTTTTGGAATTTATAGAGTGTGGTCTAGACCTACTCTATCTGTAAAGTGTCTCGAGATAACTTGTGTTATGATTTGATACTATAAATAAAATTGAATTGGTCAACGACTCACACAAGACTTTATATACACACACACATGGAGACTCTGCTGAGGGTGTGTGTATGTGTCTCTGTGTGTGTGTCTCTGTGTGTGTGTGTCTGTGTATGTGTTTGTGTGTGTGTGTCTCTGTGTGTGAGAGTGTGTGTTATTTCCTACATTCTGTAATGTTGCGTCTCTGGGCGTTTCTTCCTGTTTCCTGTTTCTAGATTCCAGAGTTTCCAGAAGCTGATGTGTGGCGGTGTTTTCTCTCCGTGTGAAGCTCCAGCTGAAGGTAATTTAACTCTAATGTCTGTAATGTTTATATATTCATATATATATAATGTCTGTAACGTTTGACTGGTCAACTACAGCTGTGGTCAGTTTAGTTTAAGAGCAGAAAGCTGCAGAGAACCCAACTCAACTGGACTTGGGATTAATTAAATCTGGCGTCTTCACAAAGATCCTCCGCCATGTTGTGTGGGTATCTGGGAGTGTTACTTTAAAATATTCTTTAAATTAAACTCTTTAAACATCATTTGGCACTGTTTAAACTCCATTTTGTTTCAGAGAAAGTTGAACATGATGAAAGTGTTTGAACTCATTGCTATGAGTTTCATTTTTTATAATAACTCTGTAACTGCGTCACTAGAAGTCTGAGAGGAGACTGTTTGCATGAGGCAGATCTTAAGACTCAAACAAACAGGAGGAGCTGGGACATTAGTGTGGACAGTACTGAACACAAGCTGGGACATTTACCATGGAAAATAGGATTAATTGCACAGCACTACAGCGTGTGTATGTGTGTGTATGTGTGTGTGTGTGTGTGTGTGTGTGTGTGTGTGTGTGTGTGTGTGTGTGTGTGTGTGTGTGTGTGTGTGTGTGTGTGTGTGTGTGTTAGGTAATGCAGTGGCGGTATGACCAAAAATTTGCATCCCTGTATTTTTTAAGATTCTGGCGGTTTGACGGTATAACACGGTATTTTCTTTCTTTTGCTTGACTGGGTCTTTATATAGGTTTATAATGGATTATTTTACTGTCTGAATATAAAAAGAAATGTTTCAATGTCATCATGTTTACTAAAAGTTTTGATTACTAAAGGGTTTGCTTGGCTCCCCAACATTATATAACGTTATATGAAGGAAAATGAAAACAACTAAACTTAAATAAAATAAATACACATACCAACAAACTTAACATGCTTCCTTTTCCAAACCAAATAGATGTAAGATTGCTGTTTAAACACTACCTTGACCACAGGTAACGTTAGGGTTAGGTTGTTGTAGAAAAGTGAGTGTAGCTCGGCTGTCAGCTGCTCCGGTGTTTGAATAACGTTAGTGGTTTGGCCGAAGTATTTCGGCGAGGCAATACATCTTAAATCCAACTTAACCCGTCTTTCTCTCTAGTGGGACTGTAGGTGGATTGTTATTGCGTTCATTATGTTGCTCCGCTGCATGCTTGAGGTGACAGGTGTGTGTGTGTGTGTGTGTGTGTGTGTGTGTGTGTAAACCACCATCATTTAGTTGCAGAAAATTACATTCTTCTTCCTGTGGCCAATCAGTGAAAAGCACTATTAACCTCCATAGACATGTAGAAAGTCCCTGGTGCTGAATTCACAGGTGAAGGGAGGATAAATTAAACACTGAAAACAACAACCCCAGTTACACAGAGAGAAGAAACAAAGCTCTTATTGGGAAAATCTGCTTCCTGAAAGGTGGAGCTGTGACTCATCAGGAAACAACTCACCTGAGATCTTCTTCATCAACTCTTTGGACCGTTTGAAGAAACTGTAAGTTGTTGTTTGATACTTTAAAGTGCCCATATTATGAAAAAATCACTTTTTCTGGTGATTTGGGATGTTCTTTTGTGTCTCTGGTGCTTCCACACAAAGACAAACTTTAAAATAAACCCATCCATGGTGTTCTGAGTGAGATAGGGTTTCTGAATGTGTCCTGCCTTCAGTCTCCTGGTGAGTTGTTCAAAATCGGCCCGGCTTGTGACATCACTAGCCGAAACGACCTGGCTAACCGTAACCGTTAGCTCGTAGCGTTAGCGTGCTAATGCGAACACTAGCATGCTACCTTGTTCTCAATAGCAAAGCACTGCTACAACACACACAAGTTCACCCTAATCTCCAGAAGAACTCCTTCCATGTGCTCCCTGGTTTAGAAGAAGTCTCCCAGCTGATCCTGCCTTGGAACTGACTGAAGTTGGAGAAACAGCCTTTCTTTTACTGTCTATGGAGCTAGCTGACATGATCTATGACCTGAGCTACTGAGCATGTGCGAGTGCAATCAAAGATAGTACAGAAGAAGAAAAGAGGTCTCACTCTATAGCTAAAACAGAGACCTGAACACAGGGTGAAAAGAGAATCTGCAGCAGTGAGAGAGAGCTGTGCAGTACAACAAAAATATGGTGTTTTTTGATAATTAAACCATGTAAACTTATTCTGGTACAACCTTAAAATACAGTTATGAACCTGAAAATGATTATAATATGGGCGCTTTAACAACACGTTAGTCTTTGGTCTCTTCAGGGTTAGTTTCTGGCTCTGTAATGTTAAATATAATGTTTCTACTTCACTTCTTATTTCCTGAGAAAGTGTTAAGGACTCTTGTGTTGAAGATAAATCTCCATGTTGTAACATGTACTACTACAGAGGAGGTTTTAAATACTTTGCCAGGTGTTTCTACGTCTGTCTGTCCCAACCGTGAGGCTGCAGTCAGGAAACTCTACAGCTGTGTAGTTGAGATCTAAATGAAGGCTGAGTTTGAAGATGGGGGGCAACTTTAAGCCCGTGGCTGGATTTGGCCGGTGTGATCCATCATAAGATGGCCTCTAGTTATTTATGTGTTTTAGAAAACACACCGTCGTCTCCACCAGAGTAAAGTCAGACACAACAGGACTCTACTGTTTCCTCTGGAACCTTTCAGAATAAAATGTTACTGTTGTAGTGATATGTGGAGGAGGATGCACAGGACAGAAAGGTGAGATTGATTGTCATAATGGAGTCTTGTCTCCATTAGAGGACAGAAAGATGACATTAGTCCTGGAGTCTTGTCTCCATTAGAGGACAGAAAGATGACATTAGTCCTGGAGTCTTTTCTCCATTAGAGCAGTGGTTCCCAACCTTTTTTCCTTGGCGCCCCCCCTACTCATGTCTAAGAAAAGCTGAGCCCCCGAAACCGAAGTTGAGGTAACTCTTGAAATAGAGCCTTACTTTCTTTTTTGATACAGAGCAGTTATCAGCACTGTTATGTTTCTCCGCCATGTTTCATTCATAAAATAGTGATGCCGTGGCGGCAGGAAAAACGAGGATACAACAGAATATACAGTTTTCATACTGACTTTTGTATACATTATATATTCTAGTGTATTATCATAATTTTTTTAACAATTTTTTTTACCTCAACCTCAAACCAGATAAAGACTCGCGCCCCCCCTGTGATCTTTGCCGCACCCCCTGGGGGTGCCCGGCCCCCAGGTTGGGAACCACTGCACTAGATTGTTCATTGAAGCAAATCCTCCAATCTGCTTACAGTGCCATATTTCTCCATGCAGCATTTTGTATAATATTTTTAGTGTCCAATTAACTTGTGTTTCTTATAAGCGTGTTATTTTTTTTTTTTTCTTTAAAAAGATAAGACGTTTGTGTTTCTTCTACACAGATTTTTGTACTTTTTCATTTTTATTTTCAGTATATGTGCAAAGGTACATCAAATCCTAAATGTCCCGGGATCACAATCGTATGGTGACATTCCCTTTCAACTCCCCAACCAATCTCAAACCTCACCTTTCATTATTATTCTCATTCGGTGGCATCCACATCTACTGAATATCATTACAGACTTCAAAGCAGGAGACAGAGGAGGACTTTAATCAGAAAGTTCCAGCAATAGTAAGGCTCTGTAACCCCAGGGTAGTCTAGTGCAGTGGTTCCCAACCTTTTTTCCTTGGCGCCCCCCCTACTCATGTCTAAGAAAAGCTGAGCCCCCCCCCACCCAAAACCGAAGTTGAGGTAACTCTCGAGATAGAGCCTCTCTTTCTTTTTTGATACAGAGGAGTTATCAGCACTGTTTCTCCGGCATGTTTCATTCATAAAATAGTGATGCCGTGGGGCAGGAAAATTGAGGATACAACAAAATATATAGTTTTCATACAGACTTTTTTATACATTAGATATTCTAGTGTATTATAATTTGTTTAACATGTGCAAAACATTTTTTTTTACCTCAACCTCAAACCAGATAAAGACTCGCGCCCCCCCTGTGATCTTTGCCGCCCCCCCTGGGGGTGCCCGGACCCCAGGTTGGGAACCACTGCATTAGAGGACAGAAAGATGACTTTAGTCCTGGAGTCTTGTCTCCATTAGAGGATAGAAAGAGGACATTAGTCCTGGAGTCTTGTCTCCATTAGAGGACAGAAAGATGTCATTAGTCCTGGAGTCTTGTCTCCATTAGAGGACCGAAAGATGACATTAGTCCTGGAGTCTTGACTCCATTAGAGGACAGAAAGATGACATTAGTCCTGGAGTCTTGTCTCCATTAGAGGACAGAAAGATGACATTAGTCCTGGAGTCTTGTCTCCATTAGAGGACAGAAAGATGACATTAGTCCTGGAGTCTTGTCTCCATTAGAGGACAGAAAGATGACATTAGTCCTGGAGTCTTGTCTCCATTAGAGGACAGAAGGATGACATTAGTCCTGGAGTCCTTCCAATGTCCCTGTTCTCCCAGAAAGAGAATGAATGACAGAGCAGGATGAGCAGAGAGCAGAAATCATTCAGTGAAGAGCTTCAGACTTTATTTTCTGCTTGATAGCTTCTAGTTTCTCCAGCAGCTTCTGTTTCTGGAGATTAAAAAGTGGTCTTCCTCTCTTTCTACCAGGACCCATCAGAGACCAGACCCTGCTGAACTTAACTTGAACCTGAACCCTGCTGGGTGTCTGAAGAGTCACTGGTCCATGGAGACACCACTACTTTAAAAAAGGTGACCTGTAAGGGAGAGGCCAATACAAATGGAGGAGAGGCTTCCTGAAATGGAGGAGAGAGGATTGATGGAGAGACTTGAATGGCAGAAGGAGAGAATAGCGATGGAAAGGGAAATAGAAATGTTAAGAAGAAGATTGAGGTGAGTTGTGAACTTCCAGCAAACTGGAACAAGTCTCATTGGATGGAACTACATCCTGTCTGGGTTGTTTTGGGTCTTGTCAGTCTCATGCACACTCCTTCAAATAAAGTTTGAAAGTTTGAAATGAAAATATTTTTGCTAAAGAATTTCCGGTCTCACTCAAATTATCTTCTGTTTAGACAACATTTTGAAATATTAAGCCAATGTTTTTTGTTTTTTTAAATCTGATATGAAAATATATTTTTTGAGTTTTGGTCAGAAAGAAAAACATTATTGGCATTTAATTGTTAATAATTAGGCCTACAGACATTCATATTAATATTATATTCAGGGAGACTTTACCTGAACATGTGACCGTCAATAAATGTGTTCTTCTATCAGGACCCAGCAGAGACCAGAGTCTCCTGAACCTGAACCTGAACCTGAACCCAGCTGTGTTTCCTTTAAGAGTGACCAGTCACATCAAGGCCTCATTGACTTTAAAGGAGAGCAACCCTCTGCTAAAAAGAGGTAAGCTGTTAAGAATATTATTATATTACTGATTCATGTTTCAACTTTTATGTATCCAGAGAAGTTTTGAAATAAATTTTCAGTATCTTTCTTTTTTATTTATATTCTCACATCTGAAAGCTGTCCAGTAAGACCAGTCTTCAACTGTAGATCTCAATTTAATATTGGACCTAGTTTGGTCCAGTATTATCTGGTATTTTAGCCCCATTAAAAAAACATTTTAAATCTCCAATAACCATAGGGTAGGCTAAAAATCATGAATGGCAAAATTCTTCCCAAATGTTCTTCTCCAACTGGGAATACCAGGGGGTGGTTGGGATGTATGCCCCTCATGGTGCCCCTTCCAGGGTAACTTCATCTGCACATCCCCTCTGGAGAACCAGCCACCCTTGGTAAGTGTTCTGAAGACTTCTGCCATTTGAGTCTGGACACTTATGGCCAAGTTCCTGACCCAAATTGGTCCAAACGCAAAATTCTTCCCAAATGTTGGATGTGGGTTTGCCAGTTGGATGTCAGATCAGAAGTCAATAAGGGGAAGCAACAAAAAGGGAACCACCATCCAACAGTATCCTCAGTCCAGGTCAGCAGTTCTCCCGAAAATGAGAATATTTTTTCAAAGTAATTTCCTCTACTCAAAATATCTTTCTGTTTAGACAACATTTTGAAATATTATATTTAGAATTTTTAAATTCTGATTTGAAAATATATTTTTATTGACTTTTGGACAGAAAGTAAAGCATTGTTGGCATTATTTGTTAATAATTAGGTCTACAGACATATTCATATTAATATTATATTTTATGCAGGGAGACTTTACCTGAACATGTGACCCTCAATAAATGGGTTTTTCTATCAGGACCCAGCAGAAACCAGAGTCCCCTGAACCTGATCCTGAACCCAGCTGTGTGTCCTTTAAGAGTGACCAGTCACATCAAGGCCTCATTGACTTTAAAGGAGAGCAACCCTCTGCTGAAAAGAGGTAAGCTGTTAATATTATTATTATATTACTGATTATTGTTTCAACTTTTATGTATCCAGAGAAATTTTTAAATTTATTTTCAGCATCTCTTTCTTCTTCACATATATTTATATTCTCACATCTGAAAGCTGTCCAGTAAGACCAGTCTTCAACTGTAGATCTCAATTTAATATTGGACCAATAATATCTGGTGTTTTAGCCCGATTAAAATAAATCTCCCATAGCCATAGGGTAGGCTACAAATCATGAATGGCAAAATCCTCCCCAAATGTCCTTCTCCATCTGGGAATACCAGGGTGATGGTTGGGATGTATGCGCCTCAGAGTGCCCCTTCCAGGGTAACTTCATTTGCACCCCCTATCATCACTGCCATCATCGCATATGTTTTTATTTATTTTTTTACTTATTTCAAGCGGAAGTTTTGGATCTGGGTTTTCCAGTTGGATGTCAGATCAGAAGTCAATAAGGGGAAGCAACAAAAACGGAACCACCATCCAACAGTATCCTCAGTCCAGGTCAGCAGTTCTCCCCGACTACAAATAGGCAATTAAGCTCTGCTTCCCCCTCCTGAGTTAGCTCAGGGTTTGCCAAAATCGTTTTGAGGCCAACAGGTTTTTCATCGTTGACTCCCCAAACTTCTTTTACCTACACATGTTTGCTTCCATGACCACAGAAGCTGCAGACCTTTAGGCCTTATGATACCAGTCTGCTGCTTCAGGAGTCCTTTAGGCCAACCATGTTGTAGCCCTTGTTTACTTCTTAGTTCTTTCTGTTGATTAGCAGGATCAGCAGCACCACCAACACCTTAATGTCAGGGGAAACCATTTGGTTCAATGTTGTAATCAACACTTTAAGTCAAAGGATCTTTACCTTGTGTGTGTCTCTGTGTGGACATACATGATGTGAGCTAATTCTTCCTGATTTCTCCACAGAGTGGACCAGGAGAACTCAGAGGTTCCCAGTGGGCAGTCTGCCCAGCAGCATCAAACACACCTGGACTCCATCTTTATGGTCTGTACATGTACAACAACTACTTTTACGTCTATTCTATTTACAACCATCTCCATGCTGCACTTTTCAAAACAGTGGTTTGTCAGTCTGTCCAACATGGATCTAAAGAGATGGTGGTGGATTTTAGGAAGTCAAAGCCAACCTGCCAGTCGGTCTGCATAAAGGGGGAGGCCATTGAGGTTGTGCAGACCTACAAGTACTTGGGTGTACTCCTGGACAGTAAGCTTGACTGGTCCGCTAATACAGATGCTCTGTATAAAAAGGGGCAGAGCCGTCTCTTCTTTCTCAGAAAGCTCAGATCTTTTGACATTTGTAGTAGGTTCAGGAGATCCTTTGTCCCCACAGCCATCAGGCTTTTTAAGACCAACTAAACACCCCCCCCCTCCCCTCCCCCTAAGCCCAAAATAATATAATTATGCTGCTCTTAATCTGTTTTCTCTTTTTTTCTCTATCTCTCTTGTGTATGCATTTGCATTGTATTTATTTATTTATTAATTATGGGGAGTATGGTGTATATGAATGCGTGTTAATGTGTGAGCTGCTGGACACTCAAATTTTCCCATGGGGATGAATGAAGTATCTTCTATCTATCTATGTTTGCTTCCATGATTTCGGTTTGATGGTGTGATTCATATAATCTTCTGTTCCAGCTGCTGGAGGAGAACATTGTCACTTTTATGAAGAACGAGCTGAAGAAGATCCAGAAGGTTCTGAGTCCAGATTACCCAAAATGCTCAGAGAGTCACAGGGACGATGAGGATGAAGAGCAGAGTAGGAGCAAAGAGGCATTTCTGAAGATCACACTACACTTCTTGAGGAGAATGAAGCATGACGAGCTGGCTGACCGTCTGCAGCGCAGTAAGAGGATTTCTCTAAAGATTTAACTTGCTGGACTAATGGGACGTTTACTAATGTCTCCAGAGAAGGGTCAAAGTATTTTCTTGTTTTCTTTACAAAATTACTTAATTAGCTTTTTTGTTGTGTATTCATTCAGGAAGTCCAGCAGTTTGTAAACATAAACTCAAATCTAACCTAAACAAGAAGTTCCAGCTTGTGTTTGAGGGGATTGCTAAAGCAGGAAACCCAACCATTCTGAATCAGATGTTCACAGAGATCTACATCATAAAGGAAGGGACTGCAAAGGTCAATGATGAACACGAGGTCAGACAGATTGAAACAGCATTCAGGAAACCAGACAGAACAGAAACAACAATCAGACATGAAGACATCTTTAAAACCCCACCTGGAAGAGAAAAAACAATCAGAACAGTGCTGACAATGGGAGTGGCTGGCATCGGGAAAACAGTCTTAACACAGAAGTTTACTCTGGACTGGGCTGAAGACAAAGCCAACCAGGACATCCAGTTCACATTTCCATTCACCTTCAGAGAGCTGAATGTGCTGAAAGAGAGAAAGTACAGCATGGTGGAACTTGTTCATTACTTCTTTAGTGAAACCAAAGAAGCAGGAATCCTCAGGTTTGAAGAGTTCCAGATTGTGTTCATCTTTGACGGTCTGGATGAGTGTCGACTTCCTCTGGACTTCCGCAACACTGAGATCCTGACTGATGTTACGAAGTCCACCTCAGTGGGTGTGCTGCTGACAAACCTCATCAGGGGGAATCTGCTTCCCTCTGCTCGTCTCTGGATAACCACACGACCTGCAGCAGCCAATCAGATCCCTCCTGGGTGTGTTGACATTGTGACAGAGGTCAGAGGGTTCACTGACCCACAGAAGGAGGAGTACTTCAGGAAGAGATTCAGTGATGAGGAGCAGGCCAACAGAATCATCTCCCACGTCAAGACATCACGAAGCCTCCACATCATGTGCCACATCCCAGTCTTCTGCTGGATCACTGCTACAGTTCTGGAGGACATGTTGAAGACCAGAGAGGGAGGAGAGCTGCCCAAGACCCTGACTGAGATGTACATCCACTTCCTGGTGGTTCAGTCCAAAGTGAAGAACATCAAGTATGACGGAGGAGCCGAGACAGATCCACACTGGAGTCCAGACACTAGGAATATGATGGAGTCTCTGGGGAAACTGGCTTTTGAGCAGCTGCAGAAAGGCAACCTGATCTTCTACGAATCAGACCTCAGAGACTGTGGCATGGATATTATAGCAGCCTCAGTGTGCTCCGGAGTGATCACACAGATCTTTAAAGAGGAGAGAGGACTGTACCAGGACAAGGTGTTCTGCTTCATCCACCTGAGTGTTCAGGAGTTTTTGGCTGCTCTTCATGTCCATCTGACATTCACCAACTCTGGAGTCAACCTGCTGTCAGAAGAACAAACAACATCAACACAGTTCTACCAGAGTGCTGTGGAAGAGGCCTTACAGAGTCCAAATGGACACCTGGACTTGTTCCTCCGCTTCCTCCTGGGTCTTTCACTGCCGACCAATCAGAATCTCCTACGAGGCCTGCTTACACAGACAGGAAGTAGCTCACAGACCAATGAGGAAACAGTCCAGTACATCAAGAAGAAGATCAGTGATAATCTGTCTGCAGAGAGAAGCATCAATCTGTTCCACTGTCTGAATGAACTGAATGATTGTTCTCTGGTGGAGCACATCCAACAGTCCCTGAGTTCAGGAAGTCTCTCCACAGATAAACTGTCTCCTGCTCAGTGGTCAGCTCTGGTCTTCATCTTACTGTCATCAGAAGAAGATCTGGACATGTTTGACCTGAAGAAATACTCTGCTTCAGATGAGGCTCTTCTGAGGCTGCTGCCAGTGGTTAAAGCCTCCAACAGAGCTGTGTAAGTGGGATTTATTCATCATTACATACTCTGCTATCTTTCAACAGGATTTAAAATAAATAACTTGTTTCCTTCCTGTTGTCTCTTCAGACTGGGGGGCTGTAACCTGTCAGAGAGAAGCTGTGAAGCTCTATCCTCATTTCTCAGCTCCCAGTCCTCTAGTTTGAGAGAGCTGGACCTGAGTAACAACAACCTGAAGGATTCAGGAGTGAAGCTGATATCTGTTGGACTGAAGAGTCCACATTGCACATTAGAGACCCTCAGGTCAGGATTCATTAACCCATTCAACTGATGAACATTTAAAATCTGATTAACTTTAGTTGATAAAACAGCTTGTGTAACTTTTTGTCTGCTGATATGATAAACTTGGGCAGTAGTTTCGAGACTCAGAGTTACTTTCCGTGAACATTTTTCATCATTTGCTTTTGTTGTTAAATAATTACATACCACAGATGATTTTAAAGATTTATTCTAAATCTGGACCAAAAATGTGTGTCCGTGTGTTCACAGAGGGTTCCTGTGTGTTGTTCTGTGTGTTTGCAGTCTGTCAGGCTGTCTGATCTCAGAGGAAGGCTGTTCTTCTCTGGCCTCAGCTCTGAGCTCCAACCCCTCCCATCTGAGAGAGCTGGACCTGAGCTACAATCATCCAGGAGACTCAGGAGTGGAGCTACTTTCAGCGGGACTGAAGGATCCAAACTGGAGACTGGACACTCTCAGGTACAAACACCGTAAAACAAAAAGGAGATATTTGTTTACTAAGTTTTGAAGGACAACATCTCCAGGAACTAAAATAATACTTGATGTAGTTTGGACACATCTCTGTATGTTAAAGGCACTGTCCGTGGTTTCAAGATCTTTTGAAGATATCTTTTTTTCCCTCCTTCCAAATCCTCAATATCAAATCGGTTTCAACTCGACAGAAAGATCCAGGACAGTTTTAGCCTAGCTTAGCACAAAGCAATGTGCTTTCTACGCTCTGAGAAGAATGTGTGGATGAACCATTAATTTGCTCTTTCGGCAGAGTAGTTAGCTAGAGGTTTAAAATGTTAGTTGCCGGTGCTGCATGGCTCATGTGATCGATCAGAGATGTACACTGACGTCTGGACCAATTATTGTACAAAGTTCCTCTTGTGCTGGGAAAGTACCGACTCTTAGTTCAAAAAGTCCCTCAAAATGTTCTTTCCTAGTCCCTGCGGTGCAAACACAATATATATGTGTGTATGTGAGAGGGATGTAATGTTCATGTTTCTCTACATAGAAAGGTCCACTGTTGCACCAAATGCTTAGCCTGACAAGCCAGACCCACATCAAGATGGTGGGTCTGGGAACTCACCATTGACGGAGCTCAATCCGAGGGGCGGGATAAATGGTTGTCTTTCCTGTCATACCGCGTGAAAGTGATGGCTTGTGTCAGCGTGTGATCATATCTCTGCAGCAGTTTATTAGGGGTCTCTTATGGAGGATATATTTATTCATAATTCAAATTGAAAGTCCAAAGAGAAAACGAAGCAAGATCAAATAAAAAATATTATTTTACTACGCTACTAGGAAAAATCATGCCATAATTAAATTTAAAAAAGAAAAAGGAAACTAAAAAAGCAAAGTTGAAATTTAAAATGATAATTTGAAATTGTAAAGTGCAATGTAAAAAGTCAAATTTAAAATGCAAAGCTTAAATATAAATGCAGAAACTGAAATCTTTGAAATATTTTATTGATTGAGAGTCAGCAGACAGACCGTCATCAGTGGGGGTCAGACAAACTCTCTTTCTCTATTTCTCTCTCTCCCTCTCGCTTTTCTCTCTCTCTCCAGACAGCCCAAATATGAATATAAATAAGTAAATGCCCCCCCTCCTCCTTTCAGGGTGGAGCCCGCTGGAGTCAGATGGTTGACACCAGGTCTGAGGAAGTGTAAGTCTGTTTTTAATTTCATTCATCAAAACTGTGACATCACTCATTCAACCCTCTGATGTCATCATCAGAGTGCTGATTGGTTAATAACTGCAGCTGTGTTGTGTCTCCTTCTCTCCATCAGATTCCTGTGAACTCACACTTGACACAAACACAGTGCACAGAAAACTCAAACTGTCTGACAACAACAGGAAGGTGACACGTGTGGAGGAGGATCAGCCATATCCTGATCATCCAGAGAGGTTTGACTACTATCATCAGCTGCTGTGTAGAGATGGTCTGACTGGTCGCTGTTACTGGGAGGTCGAGCGGAGAGGAAAGGTTTATATATCAGTGAGTTACAGAGGAACCAGGAGGAGAGGAAACAGTGCTGACTGTAGGCTTGGATATAATGATCAGTCCTGGAGTCTGAGCTGCTCTGATGATTATTACTCTTTCTGGCACAATAACAGCAGAACATCCATCTCCTCCTCCTCTGTCTCTGGTAGAGTAGCAGTGTATGTGGACTGTCCTGCTGGCTCTCTGTCCTTCTACACAGTCTCCTCTGACTCACTGATCCACCTCTACACCTTCAACACCACATTCACTCAACCTCTTTATCCTGGGTTTTGGTTAAGGTCTCTTCCTTCAGGTTCTAATTCCTCAGTGTCTCTGTGTTGTGTGGAGGACTGATAATCTCCTCCTGTTTGTCACTGCTGATCAGTTGAGTCTGTACAGGATCACACTTAGGTATTGTTATGAACTAATGAATGAACTTTGTATAAAATAATTCAGAATGATTGAACAGATTCCTCGTGAACATTGTAAACTTCTTCCACTTCCAGTCCTTTTAAAGATGGAAGCTGTGATCGTGAAATTTTAGAAATGCCGTTGACTTGTGTCATGTTTAGTTTTGAATTCTGTCTTTTTTTTTAATAAACTCTGTAAAAAAATAATTCTGAACGATTGAACAGATTTGTCATTAACATTGTAAACTTTAGGGCTTCACGATGTACCATTTTTTAAAGCCAAAGCGTAATCAGCTGGCGTAATATACATATCGCGATAGACACTCGGAGAAAAGGCTGTAGTACTTGAGTCCGGACTCAAGTTGTATTTCTATTGTCTTGGACTAGTTGGTCTTTCGACTCGGACTTGTCTTGGACTCACCAAATATTCTAGTTGGTCTGGTCTGAGTCTTGCACGATATGCTTTTTTTCAGTTCAAGAATGTGAACATATCAATTTTTTATTAACACCTGTGTTGCTTGTTAATTGTTACATTTTCCTAGCCTGGAAATCCAGACCCAAATCCAAAAGGATTAAGGGTCTGACATCGAGAAATGAAAGTCGCCAATCTTGAGGGGCGGCACCAAGCGTGCATTTGAAAATCTCACTCCACGCAATTGGATAACACTACGACCAATCACAACAACACATGGAGTGAGGTATCCAGAGCCCCATACACTTAGCTACCAGCGGAGCTAAATGGTAGATTAAACTGTTGTCATCTGTTTAGCTTGCCTCTGGCCCTCCTATATCAGATACACTGGTGTGATTGGTGCAGCCCAGATACAAGTGCATAGTTAATGAGCAGCATTACTCCATGCCAGAGTAACTTGCTGAGAAAATTCAAATTGTGCTCTCGCGAGAACTCTGGATTTTCAGGGTAATATTTTCCATTGGCAGTCCAGAATGTTGTTACACAACATGTGGTTCTACAGAATATAAAGACTCAACATCTAACGTGTAAAGTTTCAGCTTTTATGTGACTTAAGTGAAATAGGTATACTTCAAGTAAATAATATGGCCTACTTTGATCACTTATGGGTCTTGACTCTCTCTCAGTTGGACTCGGTTTTGACTTGGTCTCAACTAGTCCTGGTCTTGGACTCGACAAACGTGGACTTGAATTCAGCCCTGCTCCGAGATGTTTTGTTAGTTGAAAGACAAAATCAGTAGAAAATTACACTTGAAAAATAAATCATTGTTTGTATCCAATTCAGTGTTCAATTAAATAAAGTTTGAAATTATTTCCACATCATTAGTTTTAAATTCAACAAGCAGTTGTATTTTGGCAGAATACTGAAAGCAGCAGAACTGAAAAACTGTATCTGTTTATTCATTGCAAGTAATATCGTTATTGTGATATTCAACAACATATATTTCTCATATCGTGTAGCCCTAGTAAACTTCTTCCACTTTACATGTGTTTTAGTAATGTAGTCATGTCTGTGGCGTTTAATCTACTGTTGTGCATTGTTCAATTAGTAATTACCGTAAATGACTGCGGCACATTCATGATGAACAGATTTCTGGTGAACATTTTAAACTTCTTCCAGTCCTTTAAAGATGGAAGCTGTCATGAAATTGTAGAAATGCCATTGACTTGTGTCATGTTTAGTTTTGAATTATGTCTGTTTTCACAATAAAAGAATAAAGTTACTGTGAGTATGTTTGTGGACTTTCGGTTTAACTTTTACACACGATAAGATGTCTCGGTGTCCCAGAGGTCTTCCAGGTCCAGCTGCAGCGTGAGAAACCCTCCAATCAGAGCAGTCAGTACGTGTCTTTCACTTTTTCATTTTCATATTGTGTGACAGAAAAGCTGTTTGGTTGGGTCTGTTGGAGGTTTGATTCACTCTTACATTAATATGTTTGTGTTGAAGACTTGACTGTTGGTATCAGTGCGGAAAGAAGACAGAGGTGGGGATGGATTTCATATTTTGGGAAACATGTTCAGCTTGTGTAATGAGTAGTCAGTGTCTACAGTTATTAAATCTTTCAGTCAGTAACGGAGTGGCAACAGTCCAAATGTCCTTTTATTGTGAAAATCTGCTCCTGTTGCAGCCCTTCCTGTCTGCTTCCTGACAGGTGGAGCTGGGACTCATTCAGGGAACAGCTCACCTGTGTCAGACATTTCTCTCCAGGTGGAAATATACCCTCTTCTTCATCAACTCTTTGGACTTTTTGAAGAAACTGTAAGTTGCTGTTTGATATTTTAAAAACACGTTAGACTTTGGTCTCTTCAGGGTTAGTTTCTGGCTCTGTAATGTTAAATATAATGTTTCTACTTCACGTCTTATTTCCTGAGAAAGTGTTAAGGACTCTTGTGTTGAAGATACATCTCCATGTTGGTGATTTACTGGAATCAAACAGCTGATCTTTATTTCCTTTCTCCAGCTGTCAGAAAAGAAACTGTTGTCTCCATCAGAGTAAAGTGGGACACAACACAACTGTAATGTTGCTGCTAAAAGGTTCAATGTTCAACGTTTGGCTTTATTGTCATTATAAGACAGAATTGTCCAATGAAATGCAATCGTCATTTACAGCTGGCTCTGATGAAGTTAAGTTACCGACCATGCTGCCTCTGTGGACTTTGGGCTAAAATATCGGAAAAAGTCAAAAATTGTCACAAAATATATTACATAAAGGCGACTAAAACTCTGAAAAAAGCAACAACAACATGGTCTGCGTGCAGTTTAGTGTCCCAAATTCCACTCTGGCCACATCAAGACCCGCCCTACAAAGCAGCTCCATTGGTTGGGGTTAGCATTTGACCTCGAGTGGTTAAGGTTAGGATAGCTGATTGGTCAGGGGACCTGTACAAACGGGGTTATATTAAGGGGAATTTGGGACACTAAACTGCACGTATACCCAAAAAACATAGAAAAAAGAGCAGCAAAAACGGCAAAAATTGTCCAAAAAGGCGATTAAAACTCAACAACAAAACAAAAGCAGCAAAAATGTCTGAAAAAGTGACAAAAACCTTAAAATAATTAACAGAACCTTGTAAAAAGCCCCCCCATAAATCCTGCCTATGTGTACATAGTTTTTGGGATCCTGATGTGTGAACATATATAATATATGATAGAAGAAATAGTGAGTTAATATGTGCTGGATGAGAGTGAATCCTTGGTGTTATTTAGAGATAATTTAGAGAAGATGGAGGTCAGTTGGTCCAACGTGTGTCTGAGAGAATGTTCCAGAACAAGCAGCCAGCTGACTGCTGGTTCTTTAGTTCTTCTTTCAGGAGAAGCATCTTTTAAATGTGTCCTCCTGGAGTCTGTCTGCTCTCTCTGTTGATCAGACACCATGACAGCACACAGCAGCACTGCTGCAGCTTGGATTCAACCATTTAGTCCTTCACTTCATCTCAGAGGAACACATGACACTCTCACACCTCCATTACATCACCATTACACTCTCACACCTCCATTACATCACCATTACACTCTCATACCTCCATTACATCCTCATTCCTCACATGGATCCATTAGAGGAGCAATACATCACATCAAAGGACAGAAAATCAATCATAAAAACATTTTTTATCTTTCAGATTTACTGTCTTTATACGAAGAAATTAAATACAAGGATTAACTTTTTAAAATAATTAAAATAATGTATGTATATATAATAAAAATGATTTAAAAAAGGGATATAGTATTACCAACTAAATAAATAAAATGTAATTTAAAAAGTAGGGTGAGTATGTAAGAGAAAAACATAGAAATGAAACTAATAAAAGCTGTAAACATGTTTTAATGTGTGAATATGTTTGTTGGAGATCTGCTTGTAGTTCCTGATGATGTCACCAGAGGGCGCCATGACGTCACTCACCACTTCAGAGATGAAGACAAACTGGGGACTTTGGGTTAGTTGGATTGTTCTTTATTTTGGTATTTCTCTCTAAAATAACAAATGACAACACCAATAATCAGTAACATTATAAATCATCATGTTGTTGTTTGTTAACAGTTAAAATAACTTTTAATTGAAATTTAATTTCCCATTCATCACTGCTGGTTGTTATAAAGAGTTACTGCTCCTCTGATCTCTGTTGTCAGTTTCTGGTTCTACAGGATTCTTTCTGTCTCCTCCTCCTCCTCCTCTTCATCCTGATGAAGCTGAAACATGTTTGTTGTTTTGCTATAAGAGACAAAGGTTTCAGTCGACACACGATAAGATGTCTCGGTGTCCCAGAGGTCTTCCAGGTCCAGCTGCAGCGTGAGAAACCCTCCAATCAGAGCAGTCCAGTACGTAAGTCTTTCACTTTTTCATTTTCATATTGTGTTGAGTTCAGGGACCAGAGAGTCTGTCTGTTTTCTCTCCATGTTAGTTATCTGCTCAGCCAGCTACTGGAACTTCCCACTGTGCTATTAGTACTTTTACTGCAGTAACATGTCATCAATGTGCTATTAGTACTTTTACTGCAGTAACATGTCATCAATGTGCTATTAGTACTTTTACTGCAGTAACATGTCATCAATGTGCTATTAGTACTTTTACTGCAGTAACATGTCATCAATGTGCTATTAGTACTTTTACTGCAGTAACAAGTCATCAATGTGCTATTAGTACTTTTACTGCAGTAACAAGTCATCAATGTGCTATTAGTACTTTTACTGCAGTAACATGTCATCAATGTGCTATTAGTACTTTTACTGCAGTAACATGTCATCAATGTGCTATTAGTACTTTTACTGCAGTAACATGTCATCAATGTGCTATTAGTACTTTTACTGCAGTAACATGTCATCAATGTGCTATTAGTACTTTTACTGCAGTAACAAGTCATCAATGTGCTATTAGTACTTTTACTGCAGTAACATGAATACTTGCTTTAATCTCAGAAGGAAAGCTTGTACTTGTTATTGTCTTCCATTTATCTGACAGCGTGCAGGACGGTGGACTGAGTATTTTCACCGTGTAGTATTAAGAGTTTGGAGTACTTCCACTGCATCACTGAGTCAGTTTAACAATAAAGTTTGTTCATCACATTTTAAACATGTTGTAACTCGATGTGTGGAAAGTCTCTCTGTTGTCAGAGTGTTTCTGGTTCTACAGGATTCTTTCTGTCTCCTCCTCCTCCTCCTCCTCTTCCTCCAGATGAAGCTGAAACAGGTTATAAAGTTAGGCAACATTTTGGCGAGGAGGAAACTGGCATGTCCATTTTCAAAGGGGTGTGTTGACCTCTGACCTCCAGGTATCTGAATGAAAATGTTTGTCTGGGCCGAGCCTTCTCTCCACAGACACGCCCTCTCTATGATAATCCATCCAGTTATTAGGCTCTTTGGAGATGAGTCAGGTCTGCGCAGAATTGATCACCGGTGATCGCCCCCCGTTGCATGCCGGTTAAATTTGCGTCCGACTTGATTCAGACTTGCTCTGCCATCATGCACACGTGGTCAATGATAACCTCACGAGATCAAGGCAGCTTTTCACCAACTGCAAGACCCATGCGGACCCAGGGCATGCTGGGAAACGCCGGCCTCTCAGCTGATCTAACAGCTGATTGGTTCAGAATTTTGAATTGGAGGGATTTTAGCTGCTATTTGTCTGATTTAAAGGCTTTACTGTACATAACACATGTTGTGTGACGTTAGAAGTCAGAGAGACTTAAAATCAACAACAGATCACATTTGAAGCATTTTGACAGCTACTCTGTCATAATAAAAACAGCTGGAGACTGTGTACAAGCTACTGCCGCCTGCTCTCGTCTACTTTACAGGCGAGGCGCAGCTCATCTCCAACAAGCCTATTATCAGGCAGCTGATGTCCTGCAGGCCTGTCTGCTCTGACGCAGCCTTGTTATCTGAAAACTTGTTCTGCATCTTTTCAGTGTAGCTCCTCTTCGCTCCACTGATCTCTTTAGTCAGTGTTTCTGGTTCTCCGGGATTCTTTCTGTCCTCTTCCTCCTCCTGACGAAGCTGAGTTCAGCTAGAAACCGGTTAGTTCTGGCTCTCCTGTTAAATGATGAAACACAGTGATGCCCCTTTGGCTCTCAATGTGCTGTCTGTAATGTGGAGTTCTCTGCTGAGGTTTTCTCTGTTAAAGTCCAGAGAACAGCAAGCAGACTTCACACTGTGCTATTAGTACTTTTACTGCAGTAACATGTCTGAATACTTGCTTTAATCTCAGAAGGAAAGCTTGTACTTGTTATTGTCCTCCATTTATCTGACAGTGTGTTACTAATGACTAATGTGAAGTCAACGTGAGCGTTACAGTATGCTGTAAGACAGAACAGGGGCCGAGTGGGGCGCAGTATTCAGTTGATTTTTCTTTAAACGTTATTATGGTGCATAACTTACTGGAACAAAACTCAGCAACGTGTTGTTGCTGGTGACTAGACCACTGGTTAAATATATGTATATTAAAGCGATACTGGCGTTAAAGACCCGCTGATTGCTGTCAGATTCTCTGATATGAATGCCCACGTTGTATTGTGGCTAATGGGCTTCAAATTCGCCCCACTCGGCCCCTGTTCTGTCTTACAGCATACTGTAATATTTCACCTGTAATAAGACCAAAATAATATCATTAAAATAAGGAAATGCATACCATGATAACATCTAAATAAATGTTGATAGATGTAGCATTATAGTTTTAAAAATATCCATTAACAACAAAGCATTCCAGCTTCCCTGGTAATAAGACCGAAATAATCAAATTAAAAACCCATAAACCATGAAAAGATCTGGTGAATACAGTAAATGTTGATTAAAACAGCAGTTATTGGGCTAAAAATACCAATAATAGCAAAGCTGTATACAGCTTATCTACTGCAGCCAGACTGGCAGAAAGAATTGTGCTGTGATCCAAGGTTATTTTAGTGTTGCATTTTTCATTATTTTTTTTTTTTTTTCATTTTGTTTTGACTTTTTGATTTTAAATTCAGTTTAGTTTTAATTAGTTTTTAAGGCGGGTTTGCTAGTTTACTTTTTTTTTTTTTTTTTTTTGAAAATGCTTAATTTTAGTTTAGTTTTTATTAGCTTTAGTCTTAGTTTTAGTCTTTTTCGTAATATGGGTTATTTGTCGGGGGTTTCAAAAAGGTCAGAAAAAGTATTGTGTAATAAAAACTCAACAAAAACATACAATTTTAGAAATATGTATTCACAATGTATTCAACAATAACACCAGTACAAACAATGCTAATATGATGATGAGCACAGATATGTAAACAGCCTACACAACAGCAGTAAGTGGAAAATGTGTAGTGACGTGTTCCAGGAAAAAACGTAAATAGCCAACAGACCAAAGAAGACAGACATGAACAGGTGTTTTGAACTTTGGTTTGAGTAAAGTTTTGTCTCTGTCATGCTGTCTGGCCCTGTATCCATACATCCGTGCCCTGTACCAGGGTTATTAGCTTCTGTTTTGGGGAGGTGGGCTTTGCATTCTCCTTTTACCTTGTTAAGGTAAGCTAGGTTAGCCTCCTTGTGTGCGCTTCTCAAATGTAGGCTACTTTCAAATTCGTGGGATTTTTCCCTGTAATAGATTGTCCACATATTTTACCACCTTCCACTGCAAGGCACTTCTATCTGACACAGTCATAATCAAACAGGTCTCTGCTGCTTTCTTCCAACTTTCAGTACCGCTATGATGATACCAGGCGAGGGGCATGGACATGTGTTCAATTTGACATGGAATTTCCAGTCGGAAACTATAGGTGTGTATGGGAAATGTCATGGTCAGAAATATATAACGTCATTTGCTCTATGAAAGACATTGACAAAGACGAAAACTAAGGACATTTACTCGATCATTTATTTTAGTTAGTTTTGCAAACAGACATTACAGTTTTAGTTTAGTTATTTTTTTTTGTAATGCCTCATTTTTATTTTTATTTCAGTTAATGACAATGTTTTTTCCCACCTAGTTTTCGTTATTTCGTTCATTTTCGTTAACGATAATAACCTTGCTGTGATCACAAAAGAGGCTTCCCATTGAAATACATTAGTTTAAAAAACGTGCTGATATCACGAAAAAACACAATATAAACGTGTCCTGTACACGACTCAATAGATTAAATTACGTGACCATATCACTGCCGTGAGACCTAGTTGTTGTCATAATGGAGTCTTGAATCAATACACACTGACAACAACCACAGTTAGACAGCGAGAAGAAACAAAGCTCTAATTGTAAAAATTTCTTCTGCTATCAGAAAACAAACCATCGTCTTCACGAGCGTAAAGTTAGACACAACAGGACTCTACTGTTTCCTTTGGAACCTTTCAGAATAAAATGTAGTGACCTAAATGCCTCTGGTACTGATGTGTGGAGGAGGATGCACAGGACAGAAAGGGGAGATCGATTGTCATGATGGAGTTTTGTCTCCATTAGAGGACAGAAAGGTGACATTAGTCCTGGGGCCTCATTTATAAAACTGCGTAGATTATATTCTGAAAGATTTTGTGTGCCAAAAACTCTGAATTTTTGTAGACAAAAACAATATTCTGATTTATAACACCTTGCGGTACACACCTGTACGCACTCTTCTCGTTATAAATACGGACGTGTGTTACCTTATGCGGTTGTGCACGAGCCTCATGCTCCTCCCAAGGTCGTCCCATATTTGTCCTAATAAGGTCCATGTTAATCAATCAATGAATATTGCAGCCTTGTAAAGGAGCCCTTGATGACCAATCATGAAACACGATTCATCGATTGTGAGATCGAGGTGCTCAGAGGTAGAACATCTAAACAAAATCCTGTTTGGAAGCCTTAACCCTTGTGTGGTGTTCATATTTTACTTAACAGATTTAGCTCAATTACCAATGATATATACGTCATTTATGGTTCATATTTGCCATTTACCCCTGTGAGATCACATTTACGATCATATGATCATTTCTGTTTTTGTGAGAAAACAAGGAAATTCAATTATAAAAAAGGTAAATAAATATAAACAAGATATTTGATCATTATTGGTGCTTATTCCTTAGAACTTATTCAGAACAGGTGAAAGAGCTTGAAATGTAACAATTTTGTAACTTTTTGTGGGAATAGCAGGTGCAGAAAGACAACACACACACACACAGACACCTACAATCGGACATGCCCACATATAGACGCACACAGATGCACAGACACACACACACACACACAAACACACAGTTAGGAGGAGGACACAGTTAAGTTTCATAGCACATACAATTATTACACACGGGTCCAGACCCGAACACCTTGTAATAGTTATGTGTAGGCGGTTGTACCGTGTGCAGTCATTGAAAATACGTTATTTGTTATGTTCTTCAAAGAAAATGAGCCAAGGCCGATGAGTTAGTTAGAAGAAATAATAAATAGCATATTTTTTCTTTATTATTAAAAGTTAGTGTGCTCACATCAACAGATTCTCACTCCCATCTCATAAAATACAGATGTTTGGTCAGGTGCCTTTGTCGTTCTTATTGATGCTAAAAGTCTCCTTTAGCGCCCGCTGCACGGTGTGGGAGGAGCCCCTGCCTCTCCCCGTTGCTGGCAGCCCCTCGCCGGGCACCGCGACTGGCTCTGGGTTGTCTTGGAAAGAACGGGATTGTTGGGTTCAGGGAAACAAAAACTGGGTTGAGTTCGATAAAACATGCATACCATCGGAGGTCACTAAAACGCAGTCTACAAAACCTTAGGAGCATTACGCACGATCACACGCATGATCAAAAGGTTGCAGAAAACTGGACGCATTTTTACGATGGAAATTCTTTATAAATCCCGACTTTTGCGAGGAATGTTGCGACGGCAAATTTCACCCTGCTTAAAGCAACTTTTTCTTGCGTAACAGGGTTTATAAATGAGGCCCCTGGAGTCTTTCCAATGTCCCTGTTCTCCCAGAAAGAAAATGGACGACAGAGCAGGATGAGCAGAGAACAGAAATCATTCACTGAAGAGCTTCAGACTTCATTTTCTGCTTGATAACTTCTAGTTTCTTCTGCACAGGGGCGTCGGACTGGGGGGAAAAAGGGGACTGAGTACCAGGGCCCTCGTGAGGAGGGCCCAAAAAGATGCTAGAATCAATAGCTGTGGATGCGGGGAGGGGCCCATAGAAAATGCCTTTCTACAGGGACCAGAATTTTGTGCTACGTCCCTGCTCCTGCAGCTTATGTTTCTGGAGATTAAAAAGTGGTCTTCCTCTCTTTCCAACAGGACCCATCAGAGACCAGACCCTGCTGAACCTGTACCTGAACATTAACCCAGCTGTGTGTCAATGAAGAGTAACCGATCCATGGAGACACCACTACTTTAAAAAACAAGGCGACCTGACCTTGAGGGGCGAATAGAAATGGAGGAGAGAGGATTGATGGAGAGACTTGAATGGCAGAAGGAGAGAATTGCAATGGAAAGTGAAATAGAAATGTTAAGAAGAAGATTGAGGTGAGGTCTCATTGGATGGAACTACGTCCCGTCTGGGTTGTTTTGTGTCATGTTAGTTTCATGCACACTCCTTCAAATAAAGTGTTTTTTTGTGGAAAGGAATTATTGTAGTTGATGACTGAAATGAAAATATTTTTGATAAATAATTTCTTGTCTCACTCAAAATATCTTTCTGTTTAGACATTTTGAAATATTATATTTAGATTTTTTTAATTCTGATTTCAAAAGATATTTGTATTGAGTTTTGGACATAAAGTAAAGCATTATTGGCAATTAATTGTTATTAATCAGGCCGCCATACATATTCATATTAATATTATATTTTGTGCAGGGAGACCATGTGACCCTCAATAAATGTTTTTTTTTTTATCAGGATCCAGCAGAGACCAGAGTCTCCTGAACCTGATCCTGATCCTGATCCTGATCCTGAACCTGAACCCAGCTGTGTGTCTATGAAGAGTGACCAGTCACATCAAGGCCTCATTAACTTTAAAGGAGAGCAACCCTCTGCTGAAAAGAGGTAAGCTGTTGTTATTATAATATTACTGATTTATGTTTTAACTTTTATGTAGAGAGTTTTTGGAGTTTATTTTCAGCATCTTTCTTCTTCACATCCATTTATATTCTCACATCTGAAAGTTTTTCAGTTAAACCAGTCTTCAACTCTTGACTTTAGGTAAATATTGGATCTTGTTCTGTCCAATATATTCTCTGGTGTTTTAGCTTTTTAACCAAGTTTTTTGTATAGTTCATTGAACTTCTTTGTGTTAATCTTGTTTTAGTTGCTGCTTGTATCTCCAGCAGTTTTTGCCAGGGAAGCTGGATTGCTTTTTTGTTGATTTATATTTTTAAACTATAATGCTACATCTATCAACATTTATTTAGATGTTATCATGGTATTCATTTCTTTACTTTAATAATATTATTTCGGTCTTATTACCTGTGAAATATTACAGTATATGCTGTAATACAGAACATTACGATATGATCCGAGCAGGAAGCATTCAAAGCCGATAGGCCTATCCCACAATGCAATGCAGCCATTCATTTCAAAGAATCGGGCAGCGATGAGCTGGTCTTTAACGCCAGGATCGCTTCAATATCGGAAAAACTACAAGTGCTCAAGCTTTGTAACAGCTTCTGTGGCGTTTGTTATGGGAGTTGTAGTTTTAAAGTATATTGGTATATTTCTCATAAGTAGAAGTTGGCAGTGTATAATTTTGGATACACCCTGGGGTTTTTTGGGATAGAGAACACACTGGTGTCATCAGATTTTAAAAATCGAATCGTTAAATAGGTGAAAATAGCTTATTACCATATTTGACAGTGCTTACAGTAGGTAATTTGGTGACCATATCTACATGACAGCTGAGGTCCAGAGCTTTCTATAACAGCTGGTTTTATGTGTGTAGAACCTTCTGTTGCTAAATGACAGGCCTTCATACATGTACTGGGTTCAAGGTTCAGAGGTCAATATTTCAAAGCAGGAGTAATGTATCCTCTTCAGACTGACATATGTTCCTCTCCAGGTTGAGACCTTTCCAACGATGTGTTTGCTATAGTCCTACAACAACGTTTTAATTTTTACACATCATGGAGACCACTTAGCAGGAGATACTTTATTGTCCCCAGAGGGATATTTGCCTTGAGTTCAAATGCTTCACAAATAACACTTGACATATTGTTTTATCATACAGCTGACATACTTACAATAAAAAACAACATGAACAAAGTGATATAGGCTAGACTGAAGCACATCACACAGCAACAATCTATTGCTCATCTTTCACAAACAGTGACAAGAGCAACACAACCATGCTTCATATCATGAAGCTATTGCACACCCTCAATCTCAAGCAACATTATTTAAAGTTTTAATTGAGGTAGGTCCAAATTAGGCCTATATCATCATCAACGTTTTTATAGTTTAGAAATGTTAAGTTTACCCATATCTTCTGCCAGAGGATAAGAGCTCATACTTGGCATGGAGAATAAAGATAGAGCAGACCATATTCTGTGTGCTTGCCTGGAGAGACTGGTTTCTATTCCTCTACACAACCTTCATGAGAGTCATAATAAAATTCTCTGTAATGCAGCCTTGTATAACATAAACCATCTGATTCACCGTGGGTGTCTGCTCTAAAATGATAACACACACTTTCAACACGGGCCTTCCAGCCAAAGGTGCATGTTGTCCATATGAACACCATTGGGCCTATAGGAGCAGAGCCGATGGATTGGTTCATCATTTATGACCTCTGATATCCTCTGACCCAGCTCTATCTCCAGAGTTACCTCAACTTCAGTTTCAAAGAGGGGGGTCAGCTTTTCTTAGACATGAGTAGGGGGGGGGGCACCAAGGAAAAAAGGTTGGGAACCACTGCTCTGACCCATGTCATGACCCTTTTCTCAGCTTGTAAAATGGTTGAATGAGATGTGTGAGTTTTGTCTTTGTGCAGTAGTGCTGAGGTAGAAGTGTGCCAAAAATGCCATATATATACAAATGTTGTATATGTATACATACCCAAACAAAGCTATATACATCTTACTCAGTGAACAAAAACCTCGGTAACAATCTGCTTATCCTTTTAATTTCCTGAAAATGCTTCTTAAAACTAGTCCCTTCTTAATTTAGAAAAAGTAGTCTCAGTAAAGGCTACAAAGGATGGCTACAAGCTGTAACCACGGTGATTGATATGAGGATCATCTTCTGAATATAATCTGAATATAATCTGAATATGTTAGGCCTACCATAAATTGATATTTCAAAAAAGTAATTTATTTAAAACAACTAATAATGCAGTGTGATTTTAAATCAAACTAAGTCCCACACATAAATATACTCATGTTTTTCCCCTTTAGTCTTTGCTATTAATATTCATCAACTGCAAAATTAGAAAATTGCGTTTTTAAATAACTATGTATGGAAAATAAAATAAAAAATGCTTCTCTTTGTATATAGTTTATTGTTTTTCACAACAGTACAATTCAAAACAAATGCAAATTAGTCAAACAAGCCATTAGGCTGTGTTTCTAAACACTCAACTGTAGGTATTTTATATAGTATATATAAGGCAAATCAAAGTGCTAAATATAAAACACAATTTTTTCATTATTAGTATTTTATTGTGTAAATTCTCACGTACAACGTGGAACATTCTTTCACAGACGAAATGTGGAATTTCCACGTCACTTCCGCGGATTCGTTTAAACGTAGACAAATACATGAAACTGTATTTTAATATTATAACTATCTTTATTGTTTAACTCCTCAAATACAACATTAGAAAAAAACATTAATATTACGAATGTTAGGCCTATATATTTTTATCTTCGTATCCGCCGAGCGGGACGTACTACGTCACTTCCGGAGTTTTCGCGGATTCGTTTAAACGTTATTATGGTTCATAACTTACTGGAACAAAACTGAGCAACGTGTTGTTGCTGGTGACACAATCACTGACTGTATGTATGTATATTGAAGCGATACTGACCACTGACTGTATATATATGTATATTGTAGTGATACTGACCACTGACTGTATATATGTATATTGAAGTGATACTGACCACTGACTGTATATATGTATATTGAAGTGATACTGACCACTGACTGTATATATGTATATTGTAGTGATACTGACCACTGACTGTATATATGTATATTGAAGTGATACTAACCACTGACTGTATATATGTATATTGAAGCGATCCTGGCGTTAAAGACCAGCTGATCGCTGCCCGATTCTTTGAAATGAATGGCCGCATTGCATTGTGGGATAGGCCTATCGGCTTTGAATGCTTCCTGCTCGGATCATATCGTAATGTTCTGTATTACAGCATATACTGTAATATTTCACCGGTAATAAGACCGAAATAATATTATTAAAGTAAAGAAATGAATACCATGATAACATCTAAATAAATGTTGATAGATGTAGCATTATAGTTTAAAAAATATAAATCAACAAAAAAGCAATCCTGCTTCCCTGGCCGAAATATACCAAAATAATAACATTAAAAGAAATACATATAAACCATGATAATATCTCGTGAATAATGTTGATTAAAACAGCGGTTATTGGGCTAAAAATACCAATAACTGTCACAGATTTCAAGTTAAGGGGCGGGGGGCGTGTGCTTTTCTTTCGGCGATATCCGACGGTGAGGGAATAACATGAATGTCTATCTGACGGACCCCCTCGTCGAAAAATAACGTCAAGGGTACCCCTATTTCGTTGAAACTTGATGCCAGGGTCCTTGACCATACGTCGTACATTTGACGAGTAGGGAGTGAGACTGTGTTGCTCTGTGTAACAGTATCCATCAAAGACCAGACTCTGCTGAACCTGAACCCAGCTGTGTGTCCTTCAAGAGCGACTGGTCAAAAGGTCGCTATATGGACTTTAAATGTCAAGAACCCTCTGCTGAAAAGAGACAAGCTGTTAATAATAATCTAATATTGCTGATTCATGTTTCAGCTTTTATGTATCCAGAAAAGTTTTGAAATTTATTTTCATCATCTTTCTTCTTCACATATATTTATATTCTCACATCTGAAAGCTGTCCAGTAAGACCAGTCTTCAACTGTAGCTCTCATCTTAATATTGGACCTGGTTTGGTCCAATTTTAACTGGTGTTTTAGCCCCATTAAAAAGCATTTTAAATCTCCCATAGCCATAGGGTCAGGACACTATTTGCCATGAAAAATCATGAATGGCAAAAATTCTTCCCAAATGTTCTTCTCCAACTGGGAATACCAGGGGGATAGTAGGGATGTACAGTACAGGCCAAAAGTTTGGACACACCTTGTCATTCAATGCGTTTCCTTTTTATTTTCATGACAATTTACATTGTAGATTCTCACTGAAGGCATCAAAAGTATGAATGAACACATATGGAATTATGTACTTAACAAAAAAGTGTAAAATAACTGAAAACATGTCTTATATTTTAGATTCTTCAAAGTAGCCACCCTTTGCTTTTTTTTTAATAAGGGAAATAATTCCACTAATTAACCCTGACCAGGCACACCTGTGAAGGTAAAACCATTTCAGGTGACTACCTCATGAAGCTCATTGAGAGAACACCAAGGGTTTGCAGAGTTATCAAAAAAAGCAAAGAATGGCTACTTTGAGGAATCTAAAATATAAGACATGTTTTCAGTTATTTCACATTTTTTTGTTACATAATTCCATATGTGTTTTCATTCATAGTTTTGATGCCTTCAGTGAAAATCTACAATGTAAATAATCATGAAAATGGCTATTACTTCAAGGTGTGTCCAAACTTTTGGCCTGTACTATATGCACCTCAGAGTGCCCGTTCCAGAGTAACTTCAATTGCACATCCCCCCTGGAGAACCAGCGACCCTTGGTAAGAGTTTGTGTCACCTGTGTCAAGACAATATTTGCCATAAAAAGACTTCTGCCATTTGAATCTGGGCACTTAAAGGAACACGCCGACTTATTGGGAATTTAGCTTATTCACTGTAACCCCCAGAGTTAGACAAGTCGATACATACCCTTCTCATCTCCGTTAAACTCTCTGACGGCTCCAGCGGCATCAGGCCAGCACAGAACATGCAGGTAACTGGTTCCAGTAATCCTACTGCTCCCAATAACTGACAAAATAATGCCAACATGTTCCTATTTACATGTTGTGATTTGTAGAGTCACAGCGTGTACAAAAAACAACGTAACGTGAGACACAGCCGTCTTTTAACCGTAAAAAAATCGGGAACTATATTCTCAGGCATCAGAATATAGTACTTGGGCGGAATGATTTGCTTTGCAGCAACCTGTCTGAGAATATAGTTCCCGGTTTGTTTACGGTTAGAAGATGGCTGTTTCTCATGTTACGTTGTTTTTTGTACACGCTGTGACCCTACAAATCACAACATGTAAATAGGAACATGTTGGCGTTATTTTGTCACTTTTGTCACAATTTGGAGCAGTAGGATTACTGGAACCATTCATCTGCATGTTCTGTGCTGGCCTGATGCCGCTGGCGGTGTCAGACAGCCTTACAGCACGCACGGAGATGAGAAGGGTATGTATCGACTTGTCGAACTCTGGGGGTTACGGTGAATAAGTTTCAGTGAATGGGTTCATGAGGCAAAGCTGTGTTCCTGTAACCCGACTCCGCCAGATGGATTGCTTCGCATTTGCTCGGCATATCCATCTGGGAACTTTCCGTTGGAAAACTTTTGGGAAGGGGCGGAAATATTGGTTAGCTGATTGGATGAACCATCTGTCTATCACCTATGTTGGTGATAGACGGGCCAAATTAACCAAACAGATCCAAGAAGCGTATGAAAATACAACCACAAGCCCGCCCCTGCTGCTGCAGGCAAAGAATAGCTTGTTAGCTCAGCAAGCAAGCAACATGTCGGTAAAGGATATTTGCCGTTTGTGTAACGAGAATTTAGGAATAAAAGGCACCATTTCAGGTTCCCGGTCCATATTCCAAAAGAAGGATCCAAGAGAAGTAAAGCATTAGCGAGCAGCTAACAGAATTAGGGCTATCGCTGTCTGAAAATACTGGTTAGCTGATTGGATAAACCATCTGTCATCACCACCTAACCCACTTCAAAACTAATGCTTATTGGCCTGGTCGTTTGGCGAACGGCTCCAAATTTTCTCTATCTCAAGATGCCAGACTGATCTACAAGTGGAAAACTGGAGCTCGCGAGATCAGGATGGTCTCACGAGGCTATTGTTCCTGCCCGGCCGAAGAGTCGCTGCCGCCGGCCACGGAAATCTCCGCCTCCTCCTGACATCACTTTGAAAGTCGAGATCTTGAGTTTGAAAGTCGAGATCTTGAGTTTAGTGTTTGCCCCCAGTACGTGTATTATTTTATTTAGTCTTTTTTTATTTATTTATTTTTTTTTTATTTCAGCACCATCAACACTTAAATGTTAGGGGAAACCATGTGATTAAATGTTTTAAGCAACACTTTAAGTCACAGGACATTTACCTTGTGTTTGTCTGTGTGGACAGATGATGTGAGCTAATTCTTCCTGATTCCTGTACAGAGTGGACCAGGAGATCTCAGAGGTTCCCAGTGGCCAGTCTGCCAAGCAGCATCAAACACACCTGGACTCCATATTTATGGTCTGTACATGTACAACAACTACTTTTACATCTATTCTGTTCACAATCATCTCCATGCTGCACTTTTCAGACCAGTGGATTTTCAGTCAGTCCAACATGGATATGATATTTGCTTCCATGATTTCTGTTTGATTGTGTCATTCATATAATCTTCTGTTACAGCTGCTGGAGGAGGACATTGTCACTTTTGTGAAGAATGAGCTGAAGAATATCCAGAAGGTTCTGAGTCCAGATTACCCACAATGCTCAGAGACACAGAGAGAGGATGAGGATGAAGAGCAGAGGAGGAGCAGAGAGGAATTTCTGAAGATCACACTGCACTTCTTGAGGAGAATGAAGCAGGACGAGCTGGCTGAACGTCTACAGAGCAGTAAGAGGATTTCTCTAAATATTTAACTTGCTGGACTAATGGGACGTTTACTAATGTCTCCAGAGATACAGTATGTTCCTTTTTTCAATAAAAAATTATTTAATGAGCTTTTTTGTTATGTATTCATTCAGGACGTCCAGCAGGAGTTTGTAAGCGTAAACTGAAATCTCTCCTAAACAAGAAGTTTCACTGTGTGTTTGAGGGGATTGCTAAAGCAGGAAACCATACCCTTCTGAATCAGATGTTCACAGAGATCTACATCACAAAGGGAGGGACTGCAAAGGTCAATGCTGAACATGAGGTCAGACAGATTGAAACAGCATCCAGGAAATCGGACAGACCAGAAACAACAATCAGACGAGAAGACATCTTTAACACCCCACCTGGAAGAGATGAACCAATCAGAACAGTGATGACAAAGGGAGTGGCTGGCATCGGGAAAACAGTCATAACACAGAAGTTCACTCTGGACTGGGCTGAAGACAAAGCCAACCAGGACATCCACTTCACATTTCCATTCACCTTCAGAGAGCTGAATGTGCTGAAAGAGAGAAAGTACAGCTTGGTGGAACTTGTTGATTACTTCTTTAGTGAAAGCAGAGAAGCAGGAATCTGCAGAATTGAAGAGTTCCCGGTTGTGTTCATCTTTGATGGTCTGGATGAGTGTCGACTTCCTCTGGACTTCCTCAACACTAAAATCCTGACTGATGTTACAGAGTCTACCTCAGTGGGTGTGCTGCTGACAAACCTCATCAGGGGGAATCTGCTTCCCTCTGCTCGCCTCTGGATAACCACACGACCTTCTGCAGCCAATCAGATTCCTCCTGAATGTGTTGACATGGTGACAGAGGTCAGAGGGTTCACCGACCCACAGAAGGAGGAGTACTTCAGGAAGAGATTCAGAGATGAGGAGCAGGCCAACAGAATCATCTCCCACATCAAGACATCACGAATCCTCCACATCATGTGTCACATCCCAATCTTCTGTTGGATCACTGCTACAGTTCTGGAGGATGTGCTGAAGACCCGAGAGGGAGAAGAGCTGCCCAAGACCCTGACTGAGATGTACATCCACTTCCTGGTGGTTCAGTCCAAAGTGAAGAACATCAAGTATGATGGAGGAGCTGAGACAGATTCACCCTGGAGTCCAGAAACCAGGAAGATGATGGAGTCTCTGGGAAAACTGGCTTTTGAGCAGCTGCAGAAAGGCAACCTGATCTTCTATGAATCAGACCTGACAGAGTGTGGCATCGATATCCCAGTAGCCTCAGTGTACTCAGGAGTGTTCACACAGATCTTAAAAGAGGAGAGAGGATTGTACCAGGACAAGGTGTTCTGCTTCATCCATCTGAGTGTTCAGGAGTTTCTGGCTGCTCTTCATGTCCATCTGACATTCACCAACTCTGGAGTCAACCTGCTGTCAGAAGAACAAACATCATCAACACGTTTCTACCAGAGTGCTGTGGACAAGGCCTTACAGAGTCCAAATGGACACTTGGACTTGTTCCTTCGCTTTCTACTGGGTCTTTCACTGCAGACCAATCAGAATATCCTGCAAGGTCTGCTGACACAGACACGAAATAGCTCAAAGACCAATCAGGAAACTGGAGGAGTACATTAAAGAGATCAGTATGAATCAATCTGCAGAGAGAAGCATCAATCTGTTCCACTGTCTGAATGAACTGAATGATCGTTCTCTAGTGGAGCAGATCCAACGGTACCTGAGTTCAGGAAGTCTCTCCACAGATAAACTGTCTCCTGCTGAGTGGTCAGCTCTGGGCTTCATCTTACTGTCATCAGAAGAAGATCTGGACGTGTTTGACCTGAAGGAATACGGTGCTTCCGAAGAGGCTCTTCTGAGGCTGCTGCCAGTGGTCAAAGCCTCCAAGAAAGCTCTGTAAGTGAGATTTATTGATCATTAAATACTCTGATATCTTTCTACAGGAGTTAGATATAAATAACTTGTTTTTGTCCTGTTGTCTCTCCAGACTAAATGGCTGTAACCTGTCGAAGAGAAGCTGTGAAGCTCTGTCCTCAGTTCTCAGCTCCCAGTCCTCTAGTCTAAGAGAGCTGGACCTGAGTAACAACAACCTGCAGGATTTAGGAGGGAAGCTGATCTCTGTTGGACTGGAGAGTCCACACTGCTCACTGGAGACTCTCAGGTTAGGATTCATTAACCCATTCAACTGATGACCATTTAAAATGTGATTAACTTTAGTTGATAAACAGCTGACGCAGCTTTGTGTCTGCTGATACGATAAACTTCAGCAATAGTTATTAGACTCAGAGAATTACTTTGCCAGAGGGTTTTTTATCATTTGCTTTTGTAGTTGACTAATTGAATAACACAAATGATTTCAAAGGTGTATTCTAAATCTGGACCAAAATGTGTATTTGCAGTCTTTCAGGCTGTCTGATCTCAGAGGAAGGCTGTTCTTCTCTGGTCACAGCTCTGAGCTCACACCCCTCCCATCTGAGAAAGCTGGACATAAGCTACAATCATCCGGGAGCCTCGGGTGTGAAGCTACTGTCAGTGGGACTGGAGGATCCTCTCTGGAGACTGGACACTCTCAGGTACAAACACTGGATAGACATTAAAAGGAGATATTTGTGTAGGAAATTTTAAAGGAGAAAATCTCCAGGAACTAAAATGATAACTCCCTTTTGTTAATAATTGATATACTGTAGTTTGGACAGATATTTGTATGTTCAAGGAACTGTCCGTGGTTTTAAGAAATATCCTGTTTTTCCCTCTTTCCCGGGTTCAAATCAGTCTCAACTCAAGTCCATGACAGGTTTAGCCTAGCTGAGCACAAATCATTGTGCTTTCTATGCAGTAAGAGTGTGTGGATGAAGCATTAATTAACTCTTTCAGCAGACTAGTTAGCTAGAGGTTTTAAATGTCAGTTGAATTCAAGTCAATTTTATTTATAGTATAAATTCATAACAAGAGTTATCTCAAGACACTTTACAGATAAAGTAGGTCTAGACCACACTCTATAATTTACAAAGACCCAACAATTCTAGTAAATCCCCCAAGAGCAAGCATTTAGTGCAGACCCAATTCTAAGTTCATTACTGTTGGATTCACATGTTTGATTAGTGCTAAGTACTATAACAATGTGAGGTGTTCTGAGTGTCCGAGATGGGGAAGGGGAACTACTTTGTATGCATCAGCTACATTAGTGTAAACTTGGTCTAAAATCCTTTCTCCTCTTGGGGGGCATGATACATTTTTATGGAATTTAGGCAGTACAGTCTTTAGATTTGAGTGGTTAAAGTCACCCATAACAATTAAGGCTGCCTCTGGGGTGTATAGTTTGTTGTTTACTAATAGCTGAATCCAGTTCTTTCATGGCAATTTTAGCATTAGCATCATGAGGTATGTAAACTGCTGTTATTACAGTTGATGTAAACTCTCTGGGAAGATAGAAAGGTCTACACTGAACCATGAGATACTAAAGGTTAGCTGAGCAGTGACTCTTGGTGATAGTGATGTCCGTGCATGTTTTGTTAAAATAAATGCACAAACCCCCACCTCTGGTTTTGCTGGAGTCAACAGCTGTTGAATAGGTATTCCACTCCTTTAAACTGCTGGTTGCTATGGACGCTGCTATAGCTGAACCCGCAGATCTAGCATGTTATTTGTATCATATGTGTTAAAATGGAGATGAAAATTCCAGTTATAAGGATTATCCTGTTTTTGATCATGTTCAGGATATGATGTTTAGGCTACATGGCACACAGAGAAATCAGGTTATTCACATCCCCGTACATGCTCACCATCAGCTCTCTCTATTTCTCTCTTTATTTTGTTATTTAACCTTTATTTATACAGGTAATCTCAATGAGACACAGGGTCCCATTCAGAGAGACCTCAAGAGACAATACACAACATCAGTTACAGACAACCAGATTACAATGGTATACACAATATGTACTCTACAATATTTAAACTAAAGTGCCAAGTAGACTGAAAACACTAAAGTACTAAACACAAGAAAAGGATTCCCAAGATTGTTTTTTTAAGTAGCCTTAAAATGAGTTTAAAATCCCCTAGTGGGATCAAATTAGACAGTTTTAGATCATGTTGCTGTCTGTGTCTCTCTCTCTCTCTCTCTCTCTCTCTCTCTCTCTCTCTCTCTAGTTGTTAAGTTAGGGCATCATAAACTTTGTAAAACTTTTGTCTAAGTCAAATTCATAATTGTCCAAACGTAATAGGCACACGCTGTTATTTGTACTCTATAACATATCTCATTCATTTCCCTCTGTAGGGCTTTTATTTTCATGCAGCTTTGGTTGAATAACACAGTGTTCATATAGCCTATAGATCAGTTTATCAGGAACTAGAGATGGACATCTCCATCGAATAAAACAAAAACCTGTAGTTTCAGTAATATTCTCATGACCTGGTCATTATGATATGATAAAGTACGCTCGGAACACATTCTCATACACATCAAATAACCTATAATAAGAAAAGCTGATAAGAACAACTGAGGAGGACCTTTGTTGTGCGTACTATGAAATAAAATATTGACTTAGACCTCCTCTATCTGGAAAGTGTCCTGAGGACACTTTAAAGGAAATTAAACTGAAGCAGCCCAAATATGAATATAAATGAGTACATTCCAACCCTACATTTGATCAGAATGAAGCTGTGTGAGAGTGATGTAACGTCCTTTCAGGGTGGAGCCTGCTGGAGTCAGATGGCTGACACCAGGTCTGAGGAAGTGTAAGTGTGTTTTTAATTTCATTCATCAAACTGTGACATCACTCATTCAACCCTCTGATGTCATCATCAAAGTGCTGATTGGTTAATAAGCTCAGGTGTGCTGTGTCTCCTTCTCTCCGTCAGATTCCTGTGAACTCACACTGGACACAAACACAGTGAGCAAAAAACTCAAACTGTCTGACAACAACAGGACGGTGACATTAGTGGAGGAGGATCAACCATATCCTGATCATCCAGAGAGGTTTGACCCCTGGCCTCAGCTGCTGTGTAGAGATTATCTGACTGGTCGCTGTTACTGGGAGGTTGAGAGGAGAAGAGATGTTTCTATAGCAGTGAGTTACAGAGGAATCAGCAGGAGAGGAGACAGTGATGACTGTTCGTTTGGAAGGAATGATCAGTCCTGGCGTCTGTTCTGCTTTGATGATGGTTACTTTGTCTGGCATAATAAGAGAGGAACAACCATCTCCTCCTCTGTCTCTGGTAGAGTAGCAGTGTATGTGGACTGTCCGGCTGGCTCTCTGTCCTTCTACTCAGTCTCCTCTGACTCACTGATCCACATCTACACCTTCAACACCACATTCACTCAGCCTCTCTATCCTGGGTTTGGGTTTTCGTTCACTTCTTCTGGTGCCTCAGTATCTCTGTGTTCTGTGTTGGACGGAGAGTCTCCTCCTGCTTCTCACTGCTGATCAGTTGAGTCTTTACAGGATCACACTTACAGAAATACAAATATTTCAGGTTATTGTTATAAACTAAGTGACTGTTAGTTTTTTATTTGAGTGGCTACCGGAGGAGTTTTGCGATCTTTAGTCAAAATAGACTTGACCCTCCCTTCACCGTCAATACATTTTTCTATGACCCTCCCCAACAATGTATTGATGCCTTCTAAACTGGTTTGCACTTGGCAAAGATGTACAATTTCTTTTATTACTGCTTCATTTGCAAATTCATAATAGTTAAAAAATGACTAAAAAACAGACAAAGAATAAAAAGACATGACCCTCCCTCTTTTCCCCCGTTGGTCCATTCCATGAATACCGAAGGGTCCCTAATGAACGAACTTTGTATTAAATAATTCAAAATGATTGAACAGATTCCTGGTGAACATTGTAATCATCTTCCACTTCCAGTCCTTTAAGGATGGAAGCTGTGGTCATGAAATTGTAGAAATGCTGTTGACTTGTGTCATGTTTCGTTTTGAGTTCTGTCTCTTTTCACAATAAAAGCATGAAGATACTGTGATGTGTTTGTGGTATTTCTTGTTAACCTGTAAAGCCAGTGAACTCCAGGGGCCTCATGTATAAAAGACTGCACAGCTTTCATACCAGAAGATGGCGTACGGCCAAAACTTGAAAAGTACCTATGCACAGAAATATTCTCATGTATAAAACCGGGCGTACATCACAATCAACGTGAAATTGAGCGCGCATGAACGAGCCACCGACCCCGCCTTGCCTTCTCCCGTAAATTAATATGGAAATTACTATAAATGCACACAAATCTGTAAACATGTTTTAATGTGTGAATGTGTTTGGCGGAGCTCTGCTTGTAGTTCCTGATGATGTCACCAGAGGGCGCCATGATGTCACCACCAGCTCAGAGATGAAGACAAACTGGGGACTTTGGGTTAGTTGGATTGTTCTTTATTTTGGTATTTCTCTCTAAAATAACAAATGACAACATTACCAATAATCAGTAACATTATAAATCATCATGTCGTTGTTTGTTAACAGTTAAAATAACTTTTAACTGAAGTTTAATTTCCTGTTTATCACTGCTGGTTGTTATGAAGAGTTACTGCTCCTCTGATCTCTGTGGGCAGTGTTTCTGGTTCTACAGGATTCTTTATGTCTCCTCCTCCTCCTGATAGTGATGTAGATCAGTAGATGTACAAGAATTGTGTGACAACAAAGGTGGGAAGACTAACAGTTGAGCATACCAGGGCAGATGAATAGTGCGAAAGAACGTAAACAGATATGATAGCGATGCAGGTCAAGATGTTTTTGTAGTTCATTCCAGTCATTTGCAGTTGAGAAGTGGAAGGAGTGGCGGCCAAAGGAGGTGTGGGCTTTTGGGGTGACCAAGGAGATTTAACTGCTTGAGCGAAGGGTAAAGCTATAGTGACCAGTGAGCTTAGGAACAGTGGGACTTTGCCTAGCAAGGACTTGTAAATGAGTTGGTACCAGTGTGTTAAGGGTGTGTGTGTGTGTGTGTGTGTGTAATGAGGGCCAGCTAACTAATGCATAGAGGTTGCAGTGGTGGGTGTTATAAGGGTCTCTGGTCACTAAACGTGTGGCACTATGGTAGACAACATCCAGTTTTTGAGAGTTTGAGGCAGTTCTGTAAAATGATATCACTGAAATCAAGAATTGGTAGAATTGTCATTTTCATCAAAGTGAGTTTGACAGCATGAATGAAGGAGGCCCTGTTACGGAATAGGAAACTGATCCTGGACTTAACTGTAAGTCTTTACTCAGATCTCATGATTGTAGTCGGACTTCAAAGCAAGTATTGTCTTTAATCTTTCAGAGTGTTATTTGTTTATTATCTGATGTAGCTTTTCCAATGTTTAGGAGACACATATGGGGATAATAATGGTCCAACATTATAGTGGACAAAGTAATTGGTGCACAATTTGAAATAAGTCGTTTCCAACCCTATCCACTATATGGAGGTAATTAATTTTAAATCTTGCGTGCAGCGTCTGAAGATCACGGAAATACACGGGCGCATCAACTGGGAGCCTCCAGCACCCCCGACGTGTAGACAGTGTGAGGGCCTTTTCATCACTGCTGGCAGCTTTAATTTAGGTATTTCTATCTAAACTATCAAATGCCAACATTACTAATAATCAGTAACATTATAATTCATCATGTCGTTGTTTGTTAATCGTTAAAATTACTTTTAACTGAAGTTTGATTTCCAGTTCATCACTGCTGGTTGTTATTAAGTGTTACTGCTCCTCTGATCTCTGTTGTCACAGTGTTTCTGGTTCTACAGGATTCTTTCTGTCTCCTCCTCCTCCTCCTCTTGATGAAGCTGAAACAGGTTGGTTATTTTTCTGTCAGAGACAAAGTTTTCAGTCGACACACACGATAAGATGTCTCGGTGTCCCAGAGGTCTTCCAGGTCCAGCTGCAGCGTGAAAAACCCTCCAATCAGAGCAGTCAGTACGTAAGTCTTTCACTTTTTCATTTTCATATTGTGTTGAGTTCAGGGAGCAGAGAGTCTGTCTGTTTTCTCTCCACGTTAGTTATCTGCTCAGCCAGCTGCTGGAACTTCACACTGTGCTATTGGTACTTTTACTGCAGTAACATGTCTGAATCCTTGGGGGGGGGTGTAAAGTTAGGCTAAATTATGGTGAGGAGGAAACTGGCATGTCCATTTTCAAAGGGGTCTCTTGACCTCTGACCTCCAGGTATCTGAATGAAAATATTTCTCTGGGCCGAGCCTTCTCTTCACAGACACGCCCACTCTATGATAATCCATCCAGTTATTATCAGGCAGCTGATGTCCTGCAGGCCTGTCTGCGCTGACGCAGCCTTGTTGGCTGAAAACTTGTTCTGCATCTTTTCAGTGTAGCTCCTCTTCGCTCCACTGATCTCTTTAGTCAGAGTGTTTCTGGTTCTCCAGGATTCTTTCTGTCCTCTTCCTCCTCCTGACGAAGCTGCCTGAGTTCAGCTAGAAACCTGTTAGTTCTGGCTCTCCTGTTAAAATGAAATAGAAATGAAGTTGAAAAGTGGAACGTTCCTCGTGTTGCATTCATGAGACAAAGGAAGAACAAACACACAATGACAACAACAACCACAGTGACCCAAAGAGAAGAAACAAAGATCTTATTGTGACAATCTGCTTCCTGACAGGTGGAGCTGTGACTCATCAGGAAACAACGCTTCCTGTTCAGTTCGTCTTCATCAACTATTCTTCATCAACTCTTTGGACTGTTTGAAGAAACTGTAAGTTGCTGTTTAATACTTTAACAACATGTTAGTCTTTGGTCTCTTCAGGGTTAGTTTCTGGCTCTGTAATGTTAAACATAATGTTTCTACTTCCCTTCTTATTTCCTGAGAAAGTGTTGATGACTCTTTTTTTAAAGATAAATCTACACATTGTAGAAGAACTACTACTGTTAAATACTTTGCCAGGTGTTTCTACGTCTGTCTGTCCCAACCGTTACAGCTGTGTAGTTGAGTGTGTAGTGTAGACCACACTCTCAGCAATCACTTGGTGCGACAGTCGCAAGAAAAACGTCTAAATTACTGCATTTAGATATATTAATATGCACAAATTTAAGTTACAAAATGTTGTACAGTAGTTTTTCACAGATTAAGACGTCGCTCGACGCTCTTTCCTCGTCTTAATCCACATTAAAAATCCACAGGACCACACAGTAATAGTTAATTTACTTTTACACAAGAAAAAATACAACAGTGCAATATACACTTCCAAAACATTATGCAGAGAGCCAGAGAGAGAAAGGGAGAATGGTAAAGGAAATTGTTTTATGCCAATTAGCAAAACAAAAATGACTGAAAACATCCTTATTTATCTGACCCATCAGAGACCAAATCCTGCTGAACCCAAACCTGAACCCAGCTGTGTGTCCATGAAGAGTCACCGGTCCATGGAGAAACCACTACTTTAAAAAACAAGGTGACCTGTAAGGGAGATTAGAATGGAGAAAAGTGTGAAGGAGCAAATTCGTGAAATGGAGAGGACAATTGAAATGGTGAGGGGGAGATTGGAAATGGACAGAAGGAGAACTTGGAGGTGAGTTGTTTTGAAACCTCCAACAAACTAGAAGTAGTGTTGTCTGATTGGGTGTGTGGTCTTCTTGTAGAGGGTCTCTGTGTTTCCAGCCCACTGTAGCCTTTCATCCAGGTGCACTCTGGGATATCTATGGCCCTGTTTTCAGCTGGTATTAAAATCTGATCTGAGTGATCTCTCTGTTCCCTGCTGATACCTGGAAAAGGTGGCCATTGGTATGCAATAACCGGTAGAATTGGCAGACATCTTTGTTTTTTACAGTGTGTTTGAATCAATGAAAATGAATGGCGATAATGTTAGCAGGGCACGCAGATTCAGGGGGTGTGCGAAGATAATCTAGTGTGTGATTGGTTATCAGGTGGCCAGTGTTTCACTTTTCCTCCAATATTATTATTAACATAATAAAGACACCTGGACTTGGTCAAGACCAAAAGTCATATTTGACAAGACCAGTGGCAGAGACCAGAGACAAGTCCAAGTCCAAATACCAGCAAGTCCGAGACCATGGAAAAACTGTCTCGAATCAAAATACTACGGCCCTGGCCTACACTGTACTATTACTACAGACATTCCTTCTTTTGTTATGTATAAGTCTCTAATTGGCAGATCTCATCAGCTCTGAGTGAACTAGGGAGCTGACTGGTCAAAGCAGCGGCTGTAAAATGGTTTAATTTACTTTATGAAGTCAGCAACATTACAAAACATTTGAAAGAACCAACTCCTCCTGAACAACATTGGCATATTATAAAAGTAGAATCTTATAAAGGATAGTTTTATTGATTTTAATTAGAGCCCGACCGATAAAGGATTTTTAAGGCAGATATCAACACAAATATTTGGGGATTTATTTAAATCTGATATTCCAATATATCTGCCGATCCAGAAAAAATCCAGAAACGCATAACAAAAGAAACAGATTTCCCTAACATTATTTATGAGTTCTCACTACAATAATATAATAATACAGTTTTAAAATAAACTTGTTTGTTTAATTGTCACAACAGAACATCAAAATATATTAAAGTTCTGACAAATAAAATGTATAAAAATACAAACTTAAAATATGAAACTTAAAGGGTTAAATATGAGTGTTGCCAACAAGGACGTTGTAGAACGCCTTCTGGTGGACATCTATGCAATGCCAACATGTTTGAAGGGGGTTTCGTCCGTTTTTATTTTATGTTTTAAATATGAAGTTATCGGCCATTACCGATACCGATATTTCGGAAAATGCCTAAAATCGTTCGATAATATCGACCCGCCAATATATTGGTCGGGCTTTAATCATGTTTCTGTCAGAAAGTCATTATTGGCATTTATTTTAAATTAATTAAACTTATAAACATTACATATTTAACCTAATTTTAAATTGTTATGCAGGGAGTCTTTAACTAAACATGTGATCTTCAAAAAATATGTTTTTCTATAAGGACCCAGCAGAAACCTGAACCTGATAGTTTTTTGGATTTTAAACATGTTTTTGACAAAAAGTAAGTTATTAGTATTCAGTTGTTAATTATTATGTATATAGCCTGTTGTATTACTATATTTGGTATAAGTATCAGTTGTTATCAGTAGTATTCAATAAAAACTGTTGTCTATGTTAAAAGATTTTTTCAATATGCCCATTTATCTGTTTGTTTCAGGATCCAGCAGAAGAGACCAGAATCTCCTGAACCTGAACCTGATCCTGAACACAGCTATGTGTCCATCAAGAGAGACTTGTCTAAGGGTTTACCAGTGGCCTTCAAAGATGGACGTCACTCTGTTGATCAAAGGTGAGGATTTAAAACTGAGAACAAAAGAAACTGCCTTCCAGTTGGTCTGATCCATCAAACACTCTTTATCACTGATTATCTTCCAGCCTGCTCAGCTTTGGGGGCATCGTTCTCTGGTGTTGTAGCTCAGTTTTAAAGCAAAACTCTGCAATGTACTCATGTTTTGTTCTAATTAGGGCACGAGCACTGAAAGTGCGTGGCACCTATTGTTGTAAGGATTGTTTGTAAGGATTATTATTTTGAGTGTTGCTCACATTTATGAGGGACTTAGCATGCTGGAAAACTCACACAAATTTGCCCACATGTCAGAACTGGCAAAAACTACAAAGTTCTGTAGTGATTGGGCTTGAGCGTTGCCAGGGGGCTCTATAGTGCCCCCTAAGGCGTGGAAGGGCTTAACTTGGACATAGTTGTTCCCATCTTCACCAAATTTAATACACATATTGCTCTGATCATTGCGAACATATGTCACATACTCCTTCTTTAGCTCTGCCCAACCAGTAGGTGGATATTTTTAATTATTCATTTTTCATGTGTTTTACATTCTTTCGAACTAGCCCTAGGCCGTGATGAATGAATGCGCAAGTTTTAGCAACTTCCTGTCTAAACGGCAAGTTGCATTATCTTGGCAACAATTATTCTGATTGCCCCAAAACTTGACTTTTTTTTTCCTCATGGCCAGTTTAGCATCTGTTCCAAACTTGGCGGCAATTGGCCATTAGATGCCGCTGTTTTAATTTTATTTCAATAATCGGCAAAATATCTATACATGGGAAACTTACTTAGTCTAACTGCTCCTGGGGTGTGTGTCAGATCGGCACAAAAACTTAGACTTGGAGGACCCTCATGACAAAAAGTTATCAAAAGAATTTTGATAGCTAAAACAACGCACAAGTTATGGAGGACCAACTTCCTGTAGGTGGGTATCGAAACAGGAAAGGTCGTATCTTGGCAAAAGTTATTCCGATTTACATGAAACTTAGAATGTGTTGTCTACATGTGATGTTGCATCTACCAGTACCCCCTGGGCAAGGAGTGAGGGCCCGTCATCGCTGCTTGCAGTTTTAATATTATTGTTGTTCTCATTAGACAATATTTTCTGTTGTTTTAGATTTGGTTTGGCCCAATATTCACTTGTTTTGTGTGCACACTAAGTTTGTTCAAACCAACCAAGAGAAGACATCTAGTTACATTGGTTCTCTCTGTTTAGAGACTATGCCTTCACTTGGTTACATATTCCATATATAGAAGAATGGTTACTACACAGAGATAGACATTCATTACATGTCATTTAGTTGTCACTTTTATCCAAAGCAACTTGCAATTGCTATACATATCATAGTTTGCATGCCTCTGGAGCAACTAGGGGTTAAGTGTCTTGCTCAGGGACACATTGGTTGATGTATCGCAGTGGGAATCGAACCCAGGTCTCCCACACCAAAGGCATGTGTCATATCCACTGCGCCATGCGGGAAGCGGCTGCAAAGACCTGCCTCTCCAAGTTTTGTGCTTGGTCAGTGGTGATGTGGTCTTTGTGACAGGTGCTAGTGAACATCCAAGCGGCAGAGTTTTTGACATATTTGGAGTTTATTGAGGATCTAGTAGGGTTTACCATAGAGGATGCTATTGCAGTAGGTGCGTCTGGAGGTCATAAGGGCATGGATAAGTGTTACGTAGCGGCAGAGGGAAGGGGGGAAAGCCTGGGAAAGCCCTTATGACTTCCGGCAAATTTGAGATTTGCTCTGCAAGTCAGTCTGGCCAAGAGCCCATTCAAGCCCATTTGACGATGACGAGCAGCTTTTTGTTTACATTCAACATGACTGCTACCGAACAAGCGCAGCAACCCGTTGATGCTACTGTCGCTGCTATGTCACCCGGATCATTGATTAGTTGAAGGACTATCCAGTTGCGCCCAGAGGCTCACCCACCGTTAACGATGCCCCTTTGGAAATAAGCTGCAAATTAACCATCCGCAGACCCACTCTCAGTTACAACTAAGAAGGGTCTGCTGTCAACCAGGCTAAGCAGGGACAGCTGGGGCCGGTCAATGTTGTTGAGGTGTAAAAACACAGATTTTGTAACCTGGTTTACTTGGGGTAGGAACAACAGGGTGGGGTTGAGGGTGATTCCGAAGTCATGGACCTGGGTGTAGGATGACGATTTCAGATTCATTGCAGTTGTTTTTGAGGAAGTTCTGTTGCATCCATGTTTAAATGTCTGCCGGGCAGGTAATGATAGTGGATTGGGTGGCTGTTGTTTTGGAGAAGAGCTAGAGTTGCGTGGGATGTACCTAGCATTGGATACAGAGGCCATGATGGTGGATCTCTCTCAGAGAGAACTCCTTCATCTGGGACAGTGAATCTTTTTGAGGCCAACTGAAGGGACTTTACCATTGCAAGATGTGAGCTAATTGTTCTTGATTCCTCCACAGAGTGGAACAGGAGAGCTCAGAAGTTCCCAGTGATCAGTCTTCCCAGCAGCATCAAACACACCTGGACTCCATATGTATGGTACGTACATGTACAACAATTACTTTTACATTTATCTTGTTCACAATCATCTGGTGTACTTTATAGACCAGAAGATTGTCATTGTTATGTTTTTTATGTTGCACCATAGAGTGAGAAAGCAGAGCTGAATGTATAAAGCAAACCGCATCGGACTCAGGAAAGAACTTTGAGACATAGATTTAGATGACGGAGCATAGTAATAAACAATAACTGAAAAACTCCTGTCTGAAAGGTAAGAAGAAAACCACTCCAGAGCTGATCCAAACATTTAAATCTACTGCCTGAGCCTCTCTGGTACGATACAGTGATCCACTCTATCAGATGAAACACTGGAGTCTAATAGAATTAATGCAGAATCTTTAATCATCCATGAATGAATCTTGAATTATTATTTTTGTACACAAATGTTATCATAACAATATACAAAACTGGTCTGTTTGCTAATCAGTATTTTTAAACAACCAAAAAAATTATTTTAAGTGACGGTGTACTTTTTGGTATCTTTTGGATCTTTGCAGAAGATGGAGACGCCTCAAGAAGTCATTTTGGGAATTTTAGAAGATTTGGGAACCGACGACTTTGAAAAATTTAAGTGGTTCCTGCAGCAGAAAGGGACCTTAAAAAACTTCCCAGCAATCCGAAAGAGTAAACTGGAGGATGTAAACAGGGTGAACACAGTGGATACAATGTTCCAGACCTACAGTATAAACACTATTAATGTGACCAGAATAGTTTTAGTGAAGATCAATCAAAATGATCTAGTGGAGAATTTATCAAACCTCATTTATGAACCTGCAGGTAAGTCATAATCATCATGAATTAAAGAAAATGGATCTAACAAAGATCAAACTTATATATCACAGTTTTCAACAAACATTAGCTTTGTTACCAATGTATCCATCTTATCTACAAATATACTTACAGTATGTTGTGTTGACGACAACAACAGAACAAGCTACCAAACATCCACAAGAGAAACAAAATTTAAAGTGTCTCTGAGAACAAAAAATGATGAAACAAAGACAAAAATTGGCACACACTGATGTCACTGTAAGATACTGCTTGGGCAATATTAATTCCATCTGTAATTAAAGCTGCGAGAAGCGATGGACGGGCCCTCGCGCCTCTGCGCGCGTCGGGGTTACCGGCGGACGCCGCTCCTTGCGAGCGTCCATTTGCGCGGCACTCAGACGCCGCAAACCGCCAACAATGAAAAGGGAACTCCCCGCCGAGTTCAACGATAGCTCACACAAGACTTTACGTCATATGGTTCATTAGCTGTGAAACGGGGCGTGGCTAAAGCCAAACCAATTAAAAATGAAGCCTCTGCTGAGATGAATGATACCTCACACAAGTGTTTACATCAATTGGACCATTATTAATAAAAGGGGGCGTGGCTTGAACATAGGGGGCGGGCCAAACCATCACCTATAAAGAAGGAAGTCTCTGCTGAGTTCAATGATACCTCACACAAGTGTTTACATCAATTGGGACATTATTAATAAAAGGGGGCGTGGCTTGAACATAGGGGGCGGGCCAAACCATCACCAATGAAGAAGGAAGTCTGCTGAGTTCAATGATACCTCACACAAGGGTATACCTTAAACGGTTCAAATGTTATGAAAGGGGGCGTGGCCTGAGTAAGTGGGCGTGGCCATATTATAGAGGGCGGCTCAGTATCACACATAGACAACACATTCTGAGTTTCATGCAAATCGGATGATGTTTGTCATATAAGGCATATTTCCTGTTACCAGCGGGGGGCGCTCAGACCAAAAGTCAATTTTAGCCTGTAGGTGTCCTCAGGCCTGGACCCTTGTCAATCGTGAGAAATTTCGGGCAGATACGACAACGTACACTCAAGTTACAACAACTTCTTTGTTCATCGCTAACACTCAAAATGGCCGCCACGCCCACACCGTCTGACGAAAAGTTTTTCTTTTAATAACTTTTCATCGTTAAGGTGTTGGGATGGTACAGACCAAGTTTGAAGTCCATCGGATGAAATCTCTAGGAGGAGTTTGTTAAAGTATAGCACCTTGACTTTTAGGCCAACTTCCTGTTGCCACTAGGGGGCGCTATGACTTTAAGTAAATATCGGCCATTTGTCCTCAGGGTTGGACTCTTATGAATCCTGAAAAGTTTAGAGGTAATCGGACAACGTCCACTTGAGTTACACCCACTTCCTGTTTCGGCGGCAAAACGCACAAAATGGCTGCCCTGCCACGGCCACGCCCTATGACTAAAAGTTTTTCTTTTAACAACTTTTCATCTTTAACATCTTAAGATGGCATAGACCGAGTTTGAAGTTGATCGGATGAAATCTCTAGGAGGAGTTCGTTAAAGTACGACGTGTGGAAATGGCCAAAATCGCACTAATTTCGAACTTTGAAATCAAAATGGCGGACTTCCTGTTGGGTTTAGGGTATGGCTCTAATGAAGTTTTTTGTACATCTTGACATGTTACATATGTGTACCTAGTTTCGTGAGTCTACGTTAAACGCAATGCCATTTTTGTGTGCCTTGGGTTAGGGCCTCAAAAAGCCAATTCATTTGACAGGAAAATAATAAAGAAATAATAATAATTCCTTCAGTTTCAATAGGGCCTTCGCCACTGTCGGCGCTCGGGCCCTAATTAAGTTATATACCTTCTGGTTTATTTGGACAATGACAAGTTCATAGATGTATGACTGACACACCCAACATATCCGTTTCTTTTGAGGAATATTAAGTCATTTTAGTATTAATAGTTAACATATTCAGGACCTTGTCATCAAATGCGCTTCATGTACTGTATACCGAAATGTACACACTTACATTCACCAAAACAACCCCTCGTTAATTTCATTGTTTTATTTTTTCAGAGATTCTTGCTGCGTGCCAGCAAAACGTCAAATCCAAATTACGTAAGATGTTCCAGCGTGTGTCTGAGGGGATTCATAAAGAAGGAAACAAAACTCCTCTGAATCAGATGTTCGCAGAGATCTACATCACAAAGGGAGGGACTGCAGAGGTCAATGTTGAACATGAGGTCAGACAGATTGAAAAAGCCTCCAGGAAACGAGATAGACCAGAAACAACAATCAGACGAGAAGACATCTTTAGAGCCTTATCTGGAAGAGAAGAACCAATCAGAAAATTGATAACTAAGGGAGTGGCTGGCATCGGGAAAACAGTCTTAACACAGAAGTTCACTCTGGACTGGGCTGAAGACAAAGCCAACCAGGACATCCAGTTCATATTTCCATTCACCTTCAGAGAGCTGAATATGCTGAAAGAGGAAGAGTACAGCTTGGTGGAACTTGTTCATTTGTTCTTTAGTGAAACCAAAGAAGCAGGAATCTGCAGATTTGAAGAGTTCCCGGTTGTGTTGATCTTTGACGGTCTGGATGAGTGTCGACTTCCTCTGGACTTCCTCAACACTAAAATCCTGACTGATGTTACAAAGTCCACCTCAGTGGGTGTACTGCTGACAAACCTCATCAGGGGGAATCTGCTTCCCTCTGCTCACATCTGGATAACCACACGACCTGCAGCAGCCAATCAGATCCCCCCTGAGTGTGTTGACATGGTGACAGAGGTCAGAGGGTTCACTGACCCTCAGAAGGAGGAGTACTTGAAGAAGAGATTCAGAGATGAGGAGCAGGCCAACAGAATCATCTCCCACATCAAGACATCACGAAGCCTCCACAACATGTGTCACATCCCAGTCTTCTGCTGGATCACTGCTACAGTTCTGGAGGACATGTTGAAGACCGGAGAGGAAGGAGAGCTGCCTGGGACCCTTACTGAGATGTACATCCACTTTGTGGTGGTTCAGTTTAAAGTGAAGAACATTAAGTATGATGGAGGAGCTGAGACGGATTCACCCTGGAGTCCAGAGAGCAGGAAGATGATGGAGTCTTTGGGAAAACTGGCTTTCGAGCAGCTGCAGAAAGGCAACCTGATATTCTATGAATCAGACCTGACAGAGTGTGGCATCGATATCACAGCAGCCTCAGTGTACTCAGGAGTGTTCATGCAGATCTTTAAAAAGGAGAGAGGACTGTACCAGAACCAGGTGTTCTACTTCGTCCATCTGAGCGTTCAGGAGTTTCTGGCTGCTCTTCATGTCCATCTGACATTCATCAACTCTGGAGTCAACCTGCTGTCAGGAAAAGAAACCTCATCATGGTTGCCTAAAGTCTTCAGAGAAAATGTAAAACCTTTCCACCAGAGAAAACAAACGACACAATTGTACCAGAGTGCTGTGGACGAGGCCTTACAGAGTCCAAATGGACACCTGGACTTGTTTCTCCGCTTCCTCCTGGGTCTTTCACTGGTGACCAATCAGAATCTCCTACAAGGCCTGATGACACAGACAGGATGTAGCTCACAGACCAATCAGGAAACAATCCATTACATCAAGAAGAAGATCAGTAAGAATCTGTCTGCAGAGAGAAGCATCAATCTGTTCCACTGTCTGAATGAATTGAATGATCGTTCTCTAGTGAAGGAGATCCAACAGGCCCTGAGTTCAGGAAGTCTCTCCACAGATAAACTGTCTCCTGCTCAGTGGTCAGCTCTGGTCTTCATCTTACTGTCATCAGAAGAAGATCTGGACGTGTTTGACCTGAAGAAATACTCTGGTTCAGAGAAGGCTCTTATGAGGCTGCTGCCAGTGGTCAAATCCTCCAAGAAAGCTCTGTAAGTGGGATTTATTAATAATGAAATACTTTCAATATGACTTAAAAATAATTTACTTGTTTCCTTCCTTTTGTTTCTCCAGACTGAGTGGCTGTAATCTGTCAGGGAGAAGCTGTGAAGCTCTGTCCTCAGTTCTCAGCTCCCCGTCCTCTAGTCTGAGAGAGCTGGACCTGAGTAACAACAACCTGCAGGATTCAGGAGTGAAGCTGATATCTGTTGGACTGAAGAGTCCACACTGCATACTGGAGACTCTCAGGTCAGGATTCATTAACCCATTCAACTGATGACCATTTAAATTCTGATTAACTTCAGTAGGCAAGGCAGGCAAGGCAAGGCAGCTTTATTTATGTAGCACATTTCAACAACTGGGCAATTCAAAGTGCTTTACATAAAACATTAAAGAGCAGTTAGAAAACAATTAAAAACAATAATAAACAAATTAAAAACATTAAAAGACAAGAATAAAATTGATAGTGCAGTATAAGAATAAAAGTTACAGTGCTGTATAAGAAATTAAACTTAATAAAATAAATTATTTAAAGAAAAGCAACATCAAAAAGATAGGTCTTCAGCCTGGATTTAAAAGAACTGAGAGTTGCAGCGGACCTGCAGTTTTCTGGGAGTTTGTTCCAGATATGTGGAGCATAAAAACTGAATGCTGCTTCCCCCTGTTTAGTTCTGACTCTGGGAACAACAAGTAGACCTGTCCCAGACCACCTGAGAGGTCTGGGTGGGTCATAATGTAGTAACAGATCAGAAATGTATTTTGGCCCTAAACCGTTTAGTGATTTATAAACCAGTAAAAGTATTTTGAAATCAATTCTTTGAGGCACTGGAAGCCAGTGTAGAGACTTCAGTACTGGAGTGATTTGATCCACTTTCTTGGTTTTAGTGAGGACTCGAGCAGCAGCGTTCTGAATCAGCTGCAGCTGTCTGATTGATTTTTTAGGGAGACCTGTAAAGACACCGTTACAGTAGTCAAGTCATGACAGCATGGACAAGTTTTTCCAGATCCTGCTGAGACATAAGCCCTTTAACCTTTGATATATTTTTAAGGTGATAATAGGCTGATTTTTTAATTATGTTAATGTGGCTTTTAAAATTTAGGTCTGAGTCCATGACTACACCAAGATTTCTTGCTTTGTCTGTTGTTTTTAACATTGTCGTTTGAAGCTGAGCGCTGACTTTCAATCGTTCCTCTTTTGCTCCAAAAACGACCACCTCCGTTTTTTCTTCATTTAATTTAAGAAAGTTCTGGCACATCCAATCATTAATCTGTTCAATGCACATAATTAATTGTTGTATTGGGCTATAGTTCCCTGGCGATAAGGTTATGTAAATTTGTGTGTCATCCGCATAACTATGTTAACTTATTTTGTTGTTTTCCATAATCTGAGCCAGTGGAAGCATGTAGATGTTGAACAGAAGAGGCCCCAGAACTGAGCCTTGGGGAACTCCGCACGTCATATTTCTATGCTCAGATGTATAATTACCTATAGACACAAAGTAGTCCCTATTCTTTAAATAGGATTCAAACCACTTTAGTACTGAGCCAGAAAGACCAACCCAGTTTTCCAATCGGTCAAGCAATATGTCATGGTCTACCGTATCAAATGCAGCACTGAGATCAAGTAATACTAAGACTGAAATTTTGCCACTATCTGTGTTTAAGTGGATGTCATTAAAGACTTTAACAAGAGCTGTCTCGGTGCTGTGGTGTGGTCGAAAACCTGACTGGAAGGCATCAAAACTGTTGTTTAGCGGTAAGAAAAGGTTGAGTTGTTGAAAAACCACTTTTTCTATGATTTTACTTAAAAATGGAAGGTTTGATATTGGCCTATAGTTGCTCATTAGTGTCGTGTCTAGATTGTTCTTTTTTAGGAGTGGCTTGATGACTGCAGTTTTCAGGGCCTGTGGGAAGATACCTGAGAGCAGAGATGTGTTTACAATCTGTAGAAGATCAGAAGCCAAACAATTCGAAACATTTTTGAAAACACCCGTTGGTAGAATATTAAGGCAACAGGAGGAGGTTTTCAGATGTTGTATAATGTCCTCCAGGTTTTTAAGGTTGATCGTATGAAATTGTCTCATGTTGGAATTTGTTTTGCGTGAACACTGTGACAGCACATATCCTGTACTTGATATGGAAGCACTGACTGTTTGTCTAATTTTCTGAATTTTGTCTGTGAAGAAGGAGGCAAAGTCATTGCAAGCCTTGGTAGACAACAGTTCAGATGCTATTGGTACTGGAGGGTTTGTTAATCTATCAACAGTAGCAAACAAAGCACGTGAATTATTATTGTTTCTGGCGATAATGTCAGAGAAAAAGGACCGCCTTGCATTCCTTAGTTCCAGATTATAAATGCAAAGTCTCTCTTTATAGATGTTATAGTGGACCTGGAGATTAGATTTTCGCCAACTGCGTTCAGCTTTTCGACACTCTCTTTTTTCTGTTCTCACAACTATAAAATTTCTCCATGGAGATCTTTCCTTACCAGAGACAGCTTTGACCTTAGTGGGAGAAATAGCATCAATAACATTCGTAATTTTACAGTTGAAATTATCTACAAGCTCAGTGACTGAGGCCCCAGTGAGGGTGGGTGTAGAGGAGAAAAGCTGAATGAATGATTCACTGGTGTTTTCCGTGATATACCGTTTTCTGATTAACTTTGTTTGAACACTTTTGGGCAGAGAGATAGTGCCGTTAAAGAAAACACAGGAATGATCAGAGAGAGCAACATCAGTCACCACAACCTTGGAAATGTTCAGACCCTTGGAGATAATCAAGTCCAGAGTGTGCCCCTTATTGTGCGTGGGCTGTGTCACATGCTGAGTCAGTCCATAGCTCTCAAAAACACAACACAGTTCTTTGGTCCCTCGGTCCTGGGGGTTGTCAACATGAATGTTGAAATCACCAGCAATAATTACACGGTCAAAGTTAATACAGATTATAGACAACAGTTCAGTAAAGTTGTCAAAGAAGTTTGCACAGTATTTAGGTGGCCTGTAGATATTTAGAAGTAGAGCTTGAGGGGAGGATCTTAGCTGAAGAGCCACATATTCAAAAGAAGCAAAATTTCCGTAAGATATTTGCGTACATTGGAATTAGAGATTAAACAGAATGGCAACTCCACCTCCTTTCTTATTCACTCTATTCTCACTCATAAAACTGAAGTTAGGGGGGGCTGACTCAATGAGAACAGCAGCACTGTTATTATGGTCCAACCAGGTTTCAGTTAAAAACATAAAATCAAGATTGTGGTTGATAATAAAATCATTGATTAAAAATGATTTTCCCGCCAAAGACCTAACGTTTAGTAGTGCTAGTGTAGGTGCATTTTAATTTTTTGGGACAGACTGTGGCTGACGAGGAATGGATGCTAAATTTGCAAAGTTTGCAGTTCCGTGCTTATTCACCATTCTTTTTCTATTACCTATCACAACATAAATTGTGGAAGAATCTAATACGTAGGGCCCAGGCTTGTCTTGGAAAAAGTCATGAGTGCTACTAGGCATGCAGCCTGGACCCGGCCCATATCAGTTAATGCTTACTGCATTTTGCACACAAGCATCCTTATCCGTTTGGGGAGAAGGAATTAACTGCCGTCCTTGAGGGGGCAGAGGTGCCTGGCGTTTTACGATGGGAGAGGGAAGGGGGGCATACTTGGTTCCAGCATTTACCAGCTGCTTCATCTGGTCAGTGAACTCCAACATGGGGATGGGGGAAAGAGGGGAGAGCGACGTATCCTTAAAGAGGTCCTCAAAGCTTTCGTGGTTGTCAAAGGGGTTTGAGGAGTGTTGGACGGGTGAGAAGGGGGGTTGAGATTTCTCATCTCCGCTCCTCGGTCTCCCATGGTCAAATCTTTGCTCAGGTGGGGGCTGTGGTGGCTCACTGCCGCACTTTGTTGTGTCTTCCTCTTGTTTTGGTTCATCTTGTCTCGTGTCCTTGGCCAAGGGAGCAGATGTGTGGTGCAGAAAGTAAAGTAGGCTAGAGGTGAACAGCTTTACTCCTGGTTTGTTAAGGAATAGTCCATCTGCTTTAAAAAGATGTCTGCAGCCACAGAAAATGTTAAAATTGTCAATGAACTGCATTGAATGGTTGTTGATACATGCAGTTGAAAGCAATCTGTTCAGTGCCAACAGTCTGCCGAAACTCTCATCTCCTCCTCTGACTGGCGGTACAGGGCCAGTGATAAACACCTTTACGTTTAGGGAGCTGACTGTGTTCAGCAGATTCATAAAGTCACTTTTCAGCACTTCAGACTTTTGATTTACAACATCATTTGACCCTATATGCAGTATAATGTTCTTCACAGTTGGGTGTGCTGCTACGATATCTGGGATTCTTTGGGCCAAGTCAGACACCATGTCTTTGGGAAAACGGAGTATTTTGGTGTTTTTACTGCTTTTTATATCTTTCACAGCAGAGTCACCCACAATCAGAGTTAGGGGCCCAGTCATTAGCTTTCCCTGTAGCTTTTCTCTTTTAGAATTGCTCTCAGTCCTTACCCTGCTGTGTGACGATGAGACGTAATCCAGGTCGTGTCCAGTGTCCTGCAGCAGAGGAGCAAATCTGTTCTTCACCTGCACACTCAGTTGTTGGGGAGGCATTTTGTTGCTGATTTTCCCTTTTGCAGCTGTCCAAGGCTGTGTCCTACTAAGTATAGGGGTTGAAGAGGCGCTCTGCCTGGGTAATAATGCAGGCCAGCCGGTCGTATCACAAATCTCAGGGCGCTGTGTCCTGCCCGTTAGTCGTCCTCCCATTTCCCAGGAAAATGATTTACTCTTAGGCTTTGCACCAAAAGAGTTCCAGGGAGGACTGCCACTTGTTGATTTATTATCCATTCCACAGCCCTCCTGTTTGGTTGTAGTCTTGCTGGCGCTAGTTATCCGTGTGTTAGCATGCTTTTGTCCATTGTTTTGGGTCACTGGTAAAGTGGTGTCATTTCCACATGATCTGTTCACTTCCATATTTACTTCTAACCGGTACATTTTGGTTTCCAGAACTGCAATCTTCTGAAGGAGTTTGTAGTAGTCCTCTATGGAGAAGGGTGGCATCTTGCTGCTAATTAGCTTTAGCTACAGTCACTTTAGGACAGGCTTGAGCTATTGGTAGGCCACGCTCACGCAGAAAAATGTTCAAATATGACAATAGCCTACTATGTCTACAAAAAATGTATAGTCCAGAGATTTATAAGTATCCAAGAGCCGCTGCTCATAGTTTCTCTCAGAGGAAAAGCAAGATTATCAGCAGAAATATGCAAGCAGAAGCAGGAGCAAGCAGTAGAGCGTCTGCACTGTAAGAAGCAGGAAGTAAGATGTAGATAAACGGCTAACTTGTAGCTTTGTGTCTGTTGATATTAGACTCAGAGAATTACTTTACATGAGGGTTTTTCATAATTTACTTTTTGTTGTTGAATAATTCAATACAGCAAATGATTAGAAAGATTTATTATAAATCTGGTTCAAAATGTACCTGGACAACAAACCAAAATAAAACAAACACATGGCTCAACGTGTTGACAGAGGGTTCCTGTGTGTTGTTCTGTGTGTTCGCAGTCTGTCGGGCTGTCTGATCTCAGAGAAAGGCTGTTCTTCTCTTGTCTCAGCTCTGAGTTCCAACCCTTCCCATCTGAGAGAGCTGGACCTGAGCTACAATCATCCAGGAGACTCAGGAGTAAAGCTACTGTCAGCAGGACTGAAGGATCCTATCTGGAGACTGGACACTCTCAGGTACAAACACTAATGAACAAAAAGCAGATATTTATGTAGGAAGTTTTTAAGGAGAACATATCCAGGAACTAAAATGATAACTCCCTCTCTGCCCGAGCTTGTTGTATATGACAAAAATATGCGAAAAATGGCATCTCTGATTCTTATTTTTAATAAGTTTACTGCAATAAGAGCTAGATACTTACAGTCTTATCCAGCTTAAAGCTAACACTTTGGCAGTCACAGTGGTGTATTTGGGGTCTTTGTAGCCCCTACAGGATGTTTTCTATCCCACCTGGAACTTGGTCCTTTTTTTGGGGTCTTTGAGCAATAAATCCAAACTTTTACTTCCAAGATTGATCCACTTTGTGTCCATAATTTATAAATTTTCGGCCGCAGATCGCCGCTAGTTCTGATGCTAAACATCCATTTTGTGTCCCGTGATGGTTTGCGAGAGGCTTGTTTTTGTCTTGTATACCAATGGAAGGCAGGTCCGTCACACTTTAGGCCCATATAAGGCCGTCAATATGTCATCCAAAGGACAACAAAGATTGTTTATTGTGAGGAGAGATCACTCAAAGTCAGAATAGTAACATGTGACCAAGATCATCTATTACCATTCTGCAGAGAAGAATTACATCATCATTTTGCACTGGATGACACCAAATATATAGGAAAACTGTTTTAATCAACCCAAATGCTTGTATAGCACTGCTGTGTGTGTGATATTGACATTATTATTTTGAGTATTGGCATATGTGAATATCATGAGGGCAAAAGCGTCTGTAAATTTACAATTTTATTTTAGATATTTTGTCAACTATATAAGTGATTTCACTGCTTGGCTCCCAAGATATGAGAAGTGTTTTTGCTTAGCTTTTATTGCTGTGTGTGTGATATCAATACATGTCTGTGAGATTCAATTTTTTTTTTTTTTTTTTTTTTTTGTCTTCATGGTCCCACAACGTTTTTATATTTAAGTGATCTCACTGCAGTACAAATATTCTAATAGCCCAGTTTGTCCTGAAAAAAATCATGTTTATAGATTGACTGTGCACAACATGATGTTTTACAAGCTTTTTTAGAAAATACAACCAGACGGACCATGAGTTGTCAAAAATGCCTCAGGCTGTGGCCGGGTTGCCTCAGTGGGTAGAGCACAATTATATTGTACACAAATATATTTAGAGGTTTATGAATCGACGCAGAGGTCCAGGGTTAGACTCTGGCCTGTGACGATATTCTGCATGTCTTTCCCCTCTCTCTCACCTGTCCTGTCCATTAAAGGCGGAAAAGCCTTAATCTTTAAAAAGCAGAGGGTTAATAATTGATGTAGTTTGGACAGATATCTGTATGGTAAAGGACCATTTTTCCTCTTTCCCGGGATCAAATCAGTTTCATCTCGACAGAGAAAGGTCTAGGGCAGGTTTTGCCTAGCTTAGCACAAAGCAATGTACTTTCTACCCAATAAGAAGAGTGTTTGGATGAAGCATTAATCTACTCTTTCGGCAGACTTGTTAGCTAGCTGTTTAAAATGTCAGTTGCTGCATGGCTCATGTGATCAATCAGAGACGTACACTGACGTCTGGACCAATTATTGTACAAAGTTCCTCTTGTGCTCAGAGAGTACCGACTCTAAGTTCAAAAAGTCCCTCAAAACGCTCTCCAAACACTATTTACTGTATTTCTTCTTTGTACCAGATAATAATCCCTCCTGAGTCCCTCCCTCTTTTAACTATACGGTTTGACTGATGACAGCATAATTTCTCTGTAGTTTCACTTTTACATCCAAACAATGAAGAGTTATGGCCCTGAATATTCCATATGGAGACAGTAAATGGCTTCATTGTTGGCAGATACAATATACAACATACAGTGGGTACGGAAAGTATTCAGACCCCTTTTTAAATTTTTCACTCTTTGTTTCATTGCAGCCATTTGCTAAAATCAAAAAATTTCATTTTATTTCTCATTAATGTTCAGTCAGCACCCCATCTTAACAGAAAAAAACAGAAATGTAGACATTTTTGCAAATTTATTAAAAAAGAAACACTGAAATATCACATGGTTACAAGTATTCAGACCCTTTGCTGTGACACTCATATTTAACTCCCATGCTTTCCATTTCTTCTGATCCTCCTTGAGATGGTTCTACTCCTTCATTGGAGTCCGGATGTGTTTAATTAAACTGATTGGACTTGATTAGGAAAGGTACACACCTGTCTATATAAGACCTTACAGCTCACAGTGCATGTCAGAGCAAAGGAGAATCATGAGGTCGAAGAAACTGCTCAAGGAGCTCAGAGACAGAATTGTGGCAAGGCACAGATCTGGCCAAGGTTACAAAAGAATTTCTGCAGCACTCAAGGCTCCTAAGAGCACAGTGGCCTCCATAATCCTTAAATGGAAGCAGTTTGGGATGACCAGAACTATTCCGAGACCTGGCTGTCCAGCCAAACTGAGCAATCGTGGGAGAAGAGCATTGGTGAGAGAGGTAAAGAAGAACCCAAAGATCACTGTGGCTGAGCTCCAGAGATGCAGTAGGGATATGGGAGAAAGTTCCACAAAGCAGACATGAAAATCACTCACCTTTTGGCGAAATTCGCCGTTTTGAAACCAAAATAGGTGACCTACGTGAATTGTGTAGATTCAATGAGAAAATGTTTAAGGGGGGGGGGGTCTGGTTTGTTTCGATGCGCTGGATTCAACCAGTAATCAAACTTCCACCTACCAATGAAACAAGTTCTAGCCAATCAGATGCAAAGTAGGGCGGGTCTTTGCCGAAATGTGAGAGTGCGGTGCCCATAGAACAAGTGCCGGTGTGGTCTCTGTGGTAAGGCGGCTAAAAAAATGGAGGCAAAGTTTATCAAACTTGGAGCATGTAGATAGAGGAAGCTTTAGTTGAGAAAGTAGTTAAAAGAAATGGCGCTGGGCATGAATAGAGGACAAGAGGAAAAGGGTGGAGACGGGAAGCCGTTTAGCACTTGGTGCCTCAAACTGAGGGAGCCGGGTGTTTGCTTCTGCAGCACATGTTGAAGGAAGACACCGTACGACATTAGCGGTAAGCCAGGGCTTGCTAGCTAGTCATTAGATGCTAGTCACAAAACTCAGTCATACGAGTACGTTACCGGCAACGGCTGCTACCGTTGCGACTGCAACTGTTCCTTTACTGACCGACTATACGTGCACATATTGCACAATACGTGTGTGGACGTTCATAGCGGAACATGATTTGTCATTAACAATGGCCACTGTGTAAAAGCAAGGGGGTAAGCTTCTTCTATTAAGAATGTGGAGATGACGTCACTAAACAGCGCCCCGCCCCTTTCCGCCATTTTGGGAGGATACCCGCCCGAACCGTTCATTGTTTGTGTTGGTAGCAGAGGAGGTTGTTGCAATTCCTCACTATTTTTAAATGCCTGGAAAACACTGCTTTGTAAAAAAAAAAAAAAAAAAAATGCTCCAGTGTCTCACACGATTGTCGTGGAAACCATAGGAACCATGTGTTAAAGTTTTTTCGTTTCCCTACATGGAAAAAGCATGAAGGAGAGCATGTCTCCGATGTGACAAGGAGACGTCGGATTTCTTGGGTGGCTGCAATTAGAAGAAAGGACCTTTCTCTGGTCCAGGACAGAGACACCACACTGACTGGAAAGGATCCCTACAGAGATAGACCTTTTAGTTAAAGAGTAAGATCCTTTTAATTTAACATCAAACAGCCCCGAAATCACCATCACCATGTATAGAGCCAGCAAATCTCCACCAGACTCCATGTAAATAATCAGGACTTTTAGCGTGTATAGAGACAGCATATTTTCACATGTAAATGGGTGAATTAAGGGTTTATTTCAACCAAACCAGAGTGGTGATTGTTTGAACAGTGGAAAGATGAACCAAAGCGGCTTTTGATAGTTTTTTTTTTAGTTTCTGTCCACTTTGAATGAACTGTTTTTTACGATGATAAAAGTACTAATTTTTTACAGGGAGTCTGGTGGAGTTTGGTGACGGTGATTTTGAGGCTGTTTCATGTTAAACTAAAAGGATTTTACTCTTTAACTAAAATGTCTATCTCTGTAGGGATCCTTTCATAATGTTGTCAGACACTTAGAATAAGTCTGTCAGCGGCAAAAACTGAACTTTTAGTGGACACTAACTGATTAATACACTGGACCAGTTTCAGAGATTATTGTTTCCTATCAGTTTGTCCCTGTAAGGGCCCTTTTCCTTTGCTGCCTTCTTCTTAATTTTCTCGTAATTTATCTGTTTAAACCATGGTTGTATTAAGAGAACAAAACGCCAATGATAATTCCTTGAGCCGTCTTTTCCAGCTCCGTGTCTGTGTCGCTCTGACACTGTTGCCCCTGGCAACCGTTAGCGTAGGATCCCAAAATGGTGGACGGGCTCAGACATATATGTCAATGGCTCAGACACCTTCCAAATAGTGACGTATGTCCTCATTCTCAATAGGGTCTATTGGTCCATTATATACATATCAATGTGTAAAAGCTATCTGAAGCCCAAACTGCCTTGATAAAGCTGTCTGTTTGGAATCAGCATGGCAGTTGTTTAAACATAACAGAGTTTATACTTGTGTCTGTTCTTTTAATGGTCATAGGTTTCTTGAGGTAGAAATTACAAATTAAACTGTTGTGGGTATAAAGGAAGCTTACCTTACTACTCTACTACAGCTTCTCTTGAGTGAGAAGGAGATGTGCTAGCCTTTGGTGTTTTTTTCCTTTGGTTTGGAGCTTTTTGGTCCTTAGCTTAGCATAGCATAGCCTTCTTGCTCCTCTTTTCTGTCCTTAGCTGTTGTTAGCAGAATTAGCTGTTGTGTGCAGAGTTAGCTGTTGTGTGCAGAGTTAGCGGTTGTTAGCAATTCAATTCAATTCAATTTTATTTATAGTATCAAATCATAACAAGAGTTATCTCGAGACACTTTACAGATAGAGTAGGTCCAGACCACACTCTATAATTTACAAAGCCCCAACAATTCCAACAATTACAGTAATTCCCTCAAGAGCAAGCAGTGCGACAGTGGCGAGGAAAAACTCCCTCTTGGGAAGAAACCTCGGACAGACCCAGGCTCTTGGTAGGCGGTGTCTGACGGGCCGGTTGGGGGTGTGATGAACAGTGGCAATAATAGTCACATTAATAATGGAACAGTGACTGGATGTAGCGGGAAGCTGCAGGGTTCAGCAGGAAGCAGCAGGGTTCATGCAGGGTTCAGCAGGAGGCAGCAGGGTTCAGCAGGAAGAAGCATGACATTGCAGGGCACCGCTGAGCTCGGCAGGGAGTGCAGCAGGACCACGGCGACAGCTGGAACCAGGATCTTGGTGCCAACGTTCTCCAAGGAAATACGCTGGGGGAAAAAACATAAGGACTCCGGGGAGTAAACTCCCCAGAAGCTAGGATTAGTAACAAGCATTTCTGGGACTGGATACACACAAATAGTAATAGTAAAAGTAATAGAAAGGGAGAGGAGAGAGCAGCTCAGTGTGTCAAAGGAAGGAAGGAAGTCCCCCGGCAGTCTAGAACTATAACAGTGTAACTATAACAGCGTAACTAAGAGAGACAGGTCATAAGGAGAGGTAGCTTTTTCGGGCTTAGAACTCTCCCCCTGCCGGATCGGGCTTGGCTGGCCTGTCTCCCTCTACTTTGTTATGTATTATTAGTCTAACAATTATGAAGAGAAGCAGGTGGGCCAGTTAGGTGAACACTGCAACTCCTCACTCCCCTAACTATAAGCTTTATCAAATAGAAGAGTTTTAAGTTCATTCTTGAAAGCGATTACAGTTTCTGCCCCCCGAACCCAGATCGGGAGCTGGTTCCATAGGAGAGGAGCCTGATAACTGAACGCTCTTGCTCCCATTCTACTTTTAGAGACTCTAGGTACCACCAGTAACTCTGCATTCTGGGGCGCAGTGCTCTAGTGGGACAATAAGGTATTAGGAGCTCTTCTAGATATGATGGTGCTAGACCATTTAGAGCTTTGTAGGTCAATAGAAGGATTTTAAACTCAATCCTGGATTCAACAGGAAGCCAGTGCAGAGAAGCTAATACAGGAGAAATATGATCTCTTCTCTTAGTTCTTGTGAGAACACGCGCTGCAGCATTCTGGATCAGCTGGAGAGTCTTAAGGGACTTATTTGAGCAACCAGACAGTAGGGAGTTACAATAGTCCAGCCTGGAAGTAACAAATGCATGCACTAGTTTTTCAGCGTCGTTTTGAGACAGGATATTCCTAATTTTGGCAATGTTACGAAGATGAAAAAGGCTGTTCTTGAGGTTTGTTTTAGATTGGCATTAAAGGATATATCCTGATCAAAAATAACTCCTACATTTCTGACAGTAGTGCTGGAGGCCAGGGCAATACCATCCAGAGTAGCTATATCTTTAGATAATGAGGTTCTGAGGTGTTTAGGTCCCAGTACAATAACTTCAGTTTTGTTAGGGTTTAACATCAGAAAATTATAGGTCATCCAGGATTTTATATCTTTAATGCACGTTTGAAATTTAGCTAGCTGACTGGTTTCGTCCGGTTTGATTGACAAGTATAATTGGGTGTCATCCGCATAACAGTGAAAGTTAATTGAGTTTTTCCTAATAATATTGCCTAGAGGAAGCATATATAAGGAGAATAGAATTGGTCCAAGCACTGAGCCTTGAGGAACCCCATGGCTAACTTTAGCGTACTTGGAGGATTTATCATTAACATTAACAAATTGAGATCGATCAGAGAAATAGGACTTAAACCAGCTTAGAGCAATTCCTTTAATGCCAACTAAGTGTTCCAATCTCTGTAACAGGATTGAATGGTCAATAGTGTCAAATGCAGCACTAAGATCTAGTAAAACAAGAATGGAGACAAGTCCTTTGTCTGCAGCAGTTAGAAGGTCGTTAGTAATTTTCACCAGTGCCGTCTCTGTGCTATGATGCTTTCTAAATCCTGATTGAAAGTCATCAAATAAACTATTGCTATGTAGAAAATCACATAACTGATTAGCAACCACCTTCTCAAGGATCTTGGAGAGAAAGGGAAGGTTAGATATAGGTCTATAGTTTGCTAAGACCTCAGGATCGAGGGTGGGTTTTTTCAGAAGAGGTTTTATCACAGCTACTTTAAATGACTGCGGTACATAACCTTTTAATAAGGACATATTGATCATATCTAGTAATGAAGTGTATACCACGGGTAACGCTTCTTTAAGTAGCCTCGTTGGGATGGGGTCTAAGAGACAGGTAGATGGCTTTGCTGAGGATATCTTTAATATTAATTGTTGAAGGTCTATAGGATAAAAGCAGTCTAAGTATATGTCGAGACTAGTCGTTATTTCTAGCGACTCTGCATTTAAAGGTGAACCGTTAGAGGTTGAAGGCAAAAGGTGATGAATTTTATCTCTAATTGTTGTAATTTTATCATTAAAGAAGCTCATGAAGTCATCACTACTCAGAGCTAAAGGAATAGATGGCTCAGTGGAGCTGTGACTATCTGTCAGCCTGGCTACAGTGCTGAAAAGAAACCTTGGGTTGTTCTTGTTTTCTTCTATTAGTGATGAGTAATAGTCTGATCTGGCCTTTCTTAGGGCCTTCCTATAGGTTTTCAGACTTTCTTGCCAATCGAAACGGGATTCTTCCACTTTTGTGGAACGCCACTTACATTCGAGGTTTCGCGAGATTTGTTTTAATTTGCGGGTTTGGGAGTTATACCAAGGTGCTAATTTCCTTTGCTTCATCATCTTCTTTTTCAGGGGAGCAACAGAGTCTAAGGTCGTCCGTAGGCAAGTCGTAGCAACAAATCTACAAATGTATCAATTTGAGAGGGACTGAGGTTAACATAGAGGTCCTCTGTTATGTTAAGGCATGACATAGAGTCGAATGCTGTTGGAATATCTTCTTTAAATTTAGCTATAGCACTGTCAGATAGGCATCTGGTGTAGAAGCTTTTATCTAATTTAATATAGTCAGGTAGTAAGAATTCGAAAGTGATTAAAGAATGATCTGACAATACCGAATTCTCATGGAAATATTATTAAATCCTCAATTTCAATACCATATGCCAGCACAAGGTCGAGGGTGTGGTTGAAACAGTGCGTTGCCTTGTGCACACTCTGACTGAAACCGATTGAATCCAGTAATGAGTTGAAAGCAGTACTAAGGCTATCATTGTCAACGTCTACATGGATATTAAAATCCCCTACAATAAGTACTTGGTCTGATTTAAGGACTAAACATGATAAAAACTCTGAGAATTCAGATAAAAATTCTGAATACGGACCTGGAGCCCTGTAAATAACCACAAATATAATTGGCTGTAATGTTTTCCATTTTGGATGTTGAAGATTAAGAACAAGACTTTCAAAGGAGTTATAATTTAATTTAGGTTTAGGAGTAATTAACAGGCTTGCATCAAAGATGGCTGCAACTCCCCCTCCTCGGCCTGAGCCTCTAGGAATTTGAGTATTAATATGACTGGGAGGAGTGGCTTCATTTAGACTGACATAGTCTTCATGGCCCAGCCAGGTTTCAGTAAGACAAAATAAATCAATGTTGTTATCTGATATCAACTCGTTAACCAATAATGCTTTAGAAGACAGAGATCTAATATTTAATAGTCCACATCTAATTTTCTTATTTTGTTCTATCGTTGCAGTCGTTTTAATTCCAATTAGGTTGTTAAGTATAGCGCATCTTTTGTTTACCTTTGATTTAACCGATCTGAGTCGGGGAACAGACACCGTGCTTATTAGACTATGAGTGGGTGACTGCTCCAACGGAAGCACAGAGGGGCGCGTAGTACTGCACCCCTGATTACTAATATCAAACTTGGGTTGTCATGGTTTATGTCTGATAAACTCGGTTAGCTGTTGTGTTAGCAGAGTTAGCTGTTGTGTTAGCAGACTTAACTCGTCTTTGTCTTAACTTGTCTTGCCTCATTAAGTCTAGTTTGTAGTTCTCAAATTGCCGTGAGCCCCTCCCCTGTCCAGAGCCCGTAGGCCGTCAGTCTCTCAGTAGCCTCGCGCAGCACCCCAGCCTGCCGCAGAGAGGAGACACACAGCACTCTGCGTCCAGGCTGCATTGAATTACGTAGTTGCCGCCGTTCTTGCCCTGGCTTACAGAGCGGGTGTAAATGTAAATGATTCTTCACTCTTACACAAAATAATTAGGGACACGACGCGGTACTGAATCAAACAGCTGTTTTCTCCGAATATAGTGTTATCACTCTGCAATGACGGTGCTCAACAAGCAGCGGGTGCTGCCGTGAGCCCCTCCCCCGTCCAAATGCCCTCACAAGCGGTCAGTCTCTCAGTAGCCTCGCGCTGCAGTCCCAGCCTGCAGTCAGAGCAGAGACACACACCACTCCACTGCTTAGACCTTAGCTCAGAAATACGTCATGCTTCAATGCAAAATGTCCGACGAAATCCCATCCAAACTTTACTTTTTTTTGTCAAAAGCGACTAGCAACTTTTTCTTTTTCGGTTATTGGAAACTTTTGTGGTGTTTGGAGACTCGTGAAAGCACGTTTCACTCTACAATTCCTGTGCTCAATGAGCAGCGAGTGCTGCCGTGAGCCCCTCCCCCATACAAAAAAAAAAAAAACTAACTACAAAAACGCCTACTGTTTACAGGAGTTTGTGGTGTAGTAATAGTTCTAGTTTACAACTGTTGGCTTACAATTTACTTTTTCCCTGTTCATGTGATATGTGGACAACATAACAAATGGATGGAGGGGGGTAAATCTCATGAAATAAATTGAACTCTCTTTCAAAATATCAGGTATTTCATGGAATTTACATAATCCAATATGGCTGCCGCCATATGATGTCATAATTTGCAAATTAGATGGAAAAATGTACTCCCTACATAAACGTTAGGTCATTCTGAATATTGGTTTCATTTACACTTTGTCTCTATCTCAAACCATTTTCAAGCCAGAGCCTTCTGAAATTTAGGTGTCAAAACCAAGTATTTTTAAAAATAAAACTCGGCGCCTAAAGGGTTAAAAAGGATTATCAATCAATCAATCAATCAAAAATTTATTTATAGAGCACTTTAAAATCCAAAAAGGACACAAAGTGCTTTACAGTAAGACAATAAACTAATACATACAAGCCCTAAAATACAAAAACTCACATGACCCATATAATACAAGTACAAACAATAAAAATCCATACAATGAAACCAATACGATCAGTATGACCAAACATGAATTGTCAATTTCAGTTTTCAAAGGCCAAAGAATAAAGATAGGTTTTAAGAAGAGACTTAAAAATAGACAGTGAAGATGCCTGTCTAATGTGCAGTGGTAAATCGTTCCACAATTTAGGAGCTGCTACAGAAAAGGCACGGTCCCCTTTTAGCTTGCACTTTGTTTTCGGCACACTTAGGAGCAGTTGATCGGCTGACCTGAGAGAACGGGTGGGTCTATAGGGGTGTAGCAGCTCAGAGATGTAAGGAGGGGCAAGGGCATTTTGGCCTTTAAAAGCAAATAAAAGGATCTTAAAATGTATCCTGTGATATATAGGCAGCCAATGCAGTGACGATAAAATGGGGGAAATATGCTCATATTTACTGTACGTGTTCCAGTTAAAAGACGTGCAGCAGCGTTTTGCACCAGCTGGAGACGAGCAATAGAGGACCCGCTGACCCCCACGTACAGTGCATTACAGTAATCCAGCCGAGTGGTGACAAAGGCGTGGATTACTGTCTCAAAATGCTGCTTAGAACGGAATGACTTTATTTTGGCCAATTGCCTCAAATGAAAAAAACTTGTTTTAACTACTGACCTAATCTGTCTGTCAAGCTTGAGATCGGGGTCAATTTTAACCCCTAGATTAGTGACAGTCGGCTTAATATATTGACTCAAGGAACCCAAATGAGCACCAGGTGCCCCAGCAGCGCCTGCAAAAAACATCACTTCTGTCTTACTTTCATTAAAACTTAAAAAGTTAAAAGCCATCCAGGCCTTTATGCCATCAAGACACTTAAGTAAAGGACCAACAGTTTTATTCTTTTTTAGAGGGACATAGATCTGACTATCATCTGCATAACAGTGAAATGACATACCATGCTTCCTAAGTATAGACCCAAGTGGAAGTAGATATAGAGAGAAAAGGGCCTAAAATTGAGCCCTGTGGGACCCCACAAGACAGAGGAGCAGAGGAGGACACAAAATCTCCACAGCTGACACAGAAAGTTCTACCTTCCAAATAGGATCTGAACCATTTCAGTGCAATGCCCCTAATGCCCACCCACTGCTCTAAACGAGAGATGAGGATTTCATGGTCCACTGTGTCAAAAGCGGCAGTCAGATCAAGAAGCACCAGAATAACACAATTCCCAGAGTCAGTAGCTAAAAAAATATCATTAAAAACTTTTAGAAGAGCTGATTCTGTGCTATGTAGGGTTTTAAAACCAGATTGGAAAACTTCGAGAATATTGTGCTCATCTAAGAAGGCCATTAATTGACTACAAACTATCTTTTCAAGGATTTTTGCCATAAAGGATAGTTTAGATATAGGTCTAAAATTTCCCACATCAGCAGGATCCAGCCCGTGTTTTTTAATTAAAGGTTTCACTACTGTATGTTTCCAAAGTTTAGGGACCGCCCCTGAGGAAAGGCTACTATTTAAAACTGCAAGAATAGATGGCCCTATAGTAGGAACAACCTCCTTAAAAAGTCGAGGAGAGATATAATCATTTGGAGAACCTGAGGGCTTCAAATGCCCAACAATCTTCTGTAAAACAGACAAAGTCACAGGTTCAAGCTTTTCAAAAACAACAGGGCAGAGGCCAGAGATTGAGGGTTCATAAGCCAAAAGTGAGATTTGCGCCCTAATGGTAGTGACCTTATCAATGAAAAAGTGAAGAAATTTTTCACATACACCATAGGAGGCATTAAAAGAGACAGTTTGCGGCACATTGAGAACCGAGTCAATGGTCTTAAATAAAACACGAGGATTATTACAATTTGACAGAATAAGTTCAGCGAAATATTTCCTTTTAGCTTCTTTCAAACTTGTCTGGTAATGCCGCCAGCAATCCCCTAACATTTGCAAAGATACATGTAGATGATCCTTTTTCCATTTGCGCTCAGCCCTGCGGCACTCACGTCTGACAACCCTAGAATCATTTCGCCAGGGTTCAACTTTAGTTTTAGATTTCCTAGTTTTCAATGGAGCCACAGAGTCTATAGCAGTTTGGCACGTGGAGTGGAACCATAAACTAAGGTCCTCTGCATCATTACATATAGAATTTGGTATGTCACAGAGTTGACTGAAAATAGAGGAGAACTGAGCAGCAGTGGAAGGGTTAATAATACGGCAGCGCCGTGCAGGTGCGCACGGTTTAGCTGTATTACAGGCAAGCACAATCTCAAATAATACTGGCATGTGGTCAGAAAACACAGCATCACATATCTCTAAATTATGGATCGGCAACCCATAAGATAGGACAATATCCAGTGTGTGTCCGCGTTCATGCGTGGGGCCAGACACAGACTGCACAAGATTAAAAGAGTCAATGAGGTGTAAAAAGTCTTTTGCCAACGGGTTTTCTGGACAACAGACATGAACATTAAAATCCCCCATAATAAGGACACGATCATATTTAGGCATAATTTCAGCCAGAAAAGCAGAAAAATCGTTTACAAAGTCCTTATTGTATTTAGGAGGCCGGTAGACTACTGCACACAACACTGTGTGAGAGCGACCCAGCTCAAATAAACTCAATTCAAAGCTGGTGAAGTTTGATGATGGCAACAAGTGCTTACATTTATGGACATTTTTATAAACAGTAGCTATTCCTCCTCCTCTACCCGACGTTCGCGGGGAGTTCAAACAGCAACAGTCCTGCGGTAAGAGTTCAGAAAAGGCACTGGACTCACCAACACTCAGCCATGTCTCAGTCACACAGAGAAAGTCCAATCCCGGGACGTGAAGAAATCCTTAATGATAAAAGTTTTATTTGCTAGCGATCTAGCGTTTACCAATCCAATCCTGACGGACAACGGCGGGTCTGCAGCGCTGATTGTCTGAGGAGCCCGACAGTGGTCGCAGGTTAAAAGGTATTAATCGCCATTTTATAAGGAATCCTTTTTTTGAATGATTTTATTTTTTCAAACAATGAGTTGTCCATTTGTTTTATTATGTCTATTTAAGTTGATCTTGTAAAGTTTGTGTGATATTATATCCTATCCCGCATCGGGTGATGTGGGGTCTGGGAACACCCCATTGGCAGGGCTCAATCCGAGGGCCGGGATAAATGGTTGTCTTTCAAATTCCCTCTGCACGCTACAACAAAGCAGAGCAACGAAGAAGATAGCGGAGCTAGTTAATAGATTAAACTTTTGCCGTATCCGGTCAGCAAAACTCCCAACACATCTTCCTTTTATAAGAATGACTTCAGTGCCGTTCTTTGTTCTTTTCTCAACGAAAAGCTGAACTCCAAGTCTTCCAGAGTCGCGGCCAAAGCCGATTCTAAAACCCGCTGTTAGCCAACAGCAGCTCTTCTTTGTTTTCTTTGTTTGTTTTGTTTGTATCCCACAAAGATGAACAGAGATCCTGAGTGGTGCATCACACAGTTGAAGAGTATAGTGCAAACGTTCCTCCAGGGCAAGCAGTTGGCAGGTGGCATCTCAGCTGGTAAGAAAATATTGTATAGGGACAGTAGAAGTGGATAGGTTATTCCGATTGATTAAGAACATGTGTTAGCAGTCTCAGTGTGCAAGGTGGTTTTGTGCATTATCTGAACAGTATGGTGTCATTGCTTTTACTGAAATAATTTATTTGAACAAGTTCTGAAATAATCTACCATGTACTGCTAGCTCTCGATGTAGATGCTGTGATGGTTGACAGTGTTTCCTCTAGACTAGTTTTCAGTAGCGGGGGTGGGGGTGTTGAACGTCGAAAAGTAACGTTACCTTAAAACAGCGTACGTAGATTCTTTTTAGCATCTCACATCACACTTTCAGTCACTTTGAACACTACTATTACTATGGTCAGAAACATTGATTGTGCCAAAATATGAACAATAACGTTGCTGTCAACGGGCTTATCTGATAACTTGTGAAATGGTTAGAACAGTATCACAAGTTCAATTTCACTTGCCTCATGGAATTCTATGTGTACTTATTTGGCTGTCTGTACATACAGAAGAAGGTTCACTTAGTTTTAAGTGGTTATAATGGCATCAGTGAATGCTTGTTTCTTTGAACTGCTTTAATTTATCATTTTATTTCATCTATTAATTTTATTCTAAAGGTGTAATAAATGCAAGATGGGTTAGGGTTGCAAGATGTATCCAAAGTTAGTGATTCTAATCTATTCTGTTGACTTTCCCTATCTGCATTGTTCTATAGGCCTAGAGGGTGTTTTTTATAAATCTCAAACTCTGTTTAATGGTTAGAAACGTGTTGCCATATAAACCTGTAACTCAATGGTGTTGTCGGTTTTAAAAAATATTGACATGGTATTCAAAATGGTATTAAATGGTATTGAAATTATCTCCAGGATTCCCCCCCCTCTCTGTCTCTCTTTCTCTCTCTCTCTCTAAGTCTCTGTCTCTGTCTCTCTGTCCCTCTCTCGTTCTTTCTCTCTCCCTCTCCCACTCTCTCTTTTCCTCTCCCTCCACCATGTCCTCCACATGTCCGTTCTGTCCATACACTGAAACCATTATTTACTTCTACCTGGACTGTCACAGACTGAAACCTATTTTTAATATTTTAGAAATTGTGTTTTTAGACTGTGGGGAGGTTTTTAGAGAGACTGCTTTTATTTTTGGTGCTGGCTACAGAAAACAAAATGTAAAGAAGTGGCAATTGTTGAATTTTATTGTTGGTCAGGCCAAAATTTCGATATATATAATAGCAGAAAAACGAAATAGGAAATGTGTGTTTTATTTGAAAGTAAAGATTTTTAAAATATCAAAAGAAATATCTTTTAGGTGCCTCAAGGGGCGGTAACCCACGAACACCGTGGTGGACACCGGTGGTCAGGGAAGCCGTCCGACTGAAGAAGGAGTCTTTCCGGGATATGTTAGCCCGGAGGACTCTGGAGGCAGTTGCAGGGTACCGAAGGGCCCGAAGGGCTGCAGCCTCTGCCGTGAAAGAGGCAAAGCAGCGGGTGTGGGAGAAGTTTGGAGAAGACATGGAGAAGGACTTTCGGTTGGCACCAAAATGCTTCTGGAAAACTGTTCGCCACCTCAGGAGGGGGAAGCGGGGAACCATCCAAGCTGTGTACAGTAAGGATGGGACACTGTTGACCTCAACTGAGGAGGTAATAGGGCGGTGGAAGGAGCACTTTGAGGAACTCCTGAATCCGACTAATACGCCCTCTATGTTAGAGGCAGAGCTGGAGGATAACGGGGGATTGTCGTCGATTTCCCAGGCGGAAGTCACTGATGTAGTCAAACAACTCCACAGTGGCAAAGCCCCGGGATTGATGAGATCCGTCCAGAAATGCTCAAGGCTCTGGGTGTGGAGGGGCTGTCCTGGTTGACACGCCTCTTCAACATTGCGTGGAAGTCTGGGACGGTGCCAAAGGAGTGGCAGACTGGGGTGGTGGTTCCCCTTTTTAAAAAAGGGGGACCAGAGGGTGTGTGCCAATTATAGGGGTATCACACTTCTCAGCCTCCCTGGTAAAGTCTACTCCAAGGTGCTGGAAAGGAGGGTTCGGCCGATAGTCGAACCTCGGGTTGAGGAGGAACAATGCGGATTCCGTCCTGGTCGTGGAACAACGGACCAGCTCTTCACTCGTAAGGATCCTGGAGGGAGCCTGGGAGTATGCCCAACCCGGTCTACATGTGTTTTGTGGATTTGGAGAAGGCGTATGACCGGGTCCCCGGGAGATACTGTGGGAGGTGCTGCGGGAGTATGGGGTGAGGGGGTCTCTACTCAGGGCCATCCAATCTCTGTATGACCAAAGTGAGAGCTGTGTCCGGGTTCTCGATAGTAAGTCGGACTCATTTCAGGTGAGGGTTGGCCTCCGCCAGGGCTGCGCTTTGTCACCAATCCTGTTTGTAATATTTATGGACAGGATATCGAGGCGTAGTCGGGGTGGGGGGGGTTGCAGTTTGGTGGGCTGGGGATCTCATCGCTGCTCTTTGCAGATGATGTGGTCCTGATGGCATCATCGGCCTGCGACCTTCAGCACTCACTGGATCGGTTCGCAACCGAGTGTGAAGCGGTTGGGATGAGGATCAGCACCTCTAAATCGGAGGCCATGGTTCTCAGCAGGAAACCGATGGAATGCCTTCTCCAGGTAGGGAATGAGTCCTTACCCCAAGTGAAGGAGTTCAAGTACCTTGGGGTTTTGTTCATGAGTGAGGGGACAATGGAGCGGGAGATTGGTCGGAGAATCGGCGCAGCGGGTGCGGTATTGCATTCAATCTATCGCACCGTTGTGACGAAAAGAGAGCTGAGCCAGAAGGCAAAGCTCTCGATCTACCGGTCAGTTTTCGTTCCTACCCTCACCTATGGTCATGAAGGCTGGGTCATGACCGAAAGAACGAGATCCAGGGTACAAGCGGCCGAAATGGGTTTCCTCAGGAGGGTGGCTGGCATCTCCCTTAGAGATAGGGTGAGAAGCTCAGTCATCTGTGAGGAGCTCGGAGTAGAGCCGCTGCTCCTTTGCGTCGAAAGGAGCCAGTTGAGGTGGTTCGGGCATCTGGTAAGGATGCCCCCTGGGCGCCTCCCTAGGGAGGTGTTCCAGGCACGTCCAGCTGGGAGGAGGCCTCGGGGAAGACCCAGGACAAGGTGGAGGGATTATATCTCCAACCTGGCCTGGGAACGCCTCGGGATCCCCCAGTCGGAGCTGGTTAATGTTGCTCGGGAAAGGGAAGTTTGGGGTCCCCTGCTGGAGCTGCTCCCCCCGCGACCCGACACCGGATAAGCGGACGAAGATGGATGGATGGAAAATAAATATCTCTCCCTCTCTCTCCCCCCTTTCCCTTTCCCTTTCTCTCCCTCCCTCCCTCTTTATCCCTGTCTCTCTCTCCCTTTCCCTTTCTGTCCATCTCCCTACCTTTCTGACCCTCTCTCACTCTCTCCCTCTCCCCTCTCTCTCTCCCTCTCCCCTCTCTCACTCTCTCTCTCCCTCTCCCACTTTCTCACTCCCTCTCCCTTCATCTCCCCCACTCCCCTCCCCCTCTCTCTGTCCCTCTTCTTCCCTTTCTCCCCCTCTTTCTCCCTCTCTACCTCCCTCTCCCCTCTCTCTGTCCCTCTTCCTCCCTTTCTCCCCCTCTCTCTCACTCTCCCTCTCTCCCTCCCTCTTCCCCTCCCTCTCCGTCCGGGAGTTTTGGAAAATAAAAAGCTCCATTCAGAATTGTGTTGCTGCTGCATTTCTCCATCATGCCTGCAACCTGCAGCAGGAGGATGTGTAAGGAGGAAGTATGACAGCTTGATGATAAGTAAAGCTTGGCAAAGAGTCAAAATAGTAGCCTGTTCGGCGCGACATGAAGCAGAATAAAGTGAAAATAAATTAATAAATGGCTGCATGCGATTAATGTGATTAAAAAAAAGTACGGATTATGCTCGGCTCTTAATCGCAACGCCCTAGTTTTTATATTGCAAGCACAAATTAGTGTCATACTGTCTGTTAAACTGAATTAAATATGTTAATTGATGGACAGCCCAAATATGAATATAAATTGAGTAAATTCCAACCCTACATTTGATCAGAACGAAGCGGTGTGTGTGAGAGTGATGTAATACCCCCCACCCCTCTCCTCCATTCAGGGTGGAGCCTGCTGGAGTCCGATGTTTGAGACCAGGTCCATGGAGGTGTAAGTGTGTTTTTAATTTCATTCATCAAACTGTGACATCACTCATTCAACCCTCTGATGTCATCGTCAGAGTGCTGATTGGTTAATAACTGCAGCTGTGTTGTGTCTCCTTCTCTCCGTCAGATTCCTGTGAACTCACACTGGACACAAACACAGTGAACAGAAACCTCAAACTGTCTGACAATAACAGGAAGGTGACATGTGTGGAGGAGGATCAGTCATATCCTGATCATCCAGAGAGGTTTCACTGCTATCAGCTGCTGTGTAGAGATGGTCTGACTGGTCGCTGTTACTGGGAGGTTGAGAGGAGAGGATGGGTTGTTATATCAGTGAGTTACAAAGAACTCAGCAGGAGAGGATACAGTGACTGTTGGTTTGGATATAATGATCAGTCCTGGAGTCTGACCTGCTATGATAATGGTTACTCTGTCTGGCACAATAACAGAAGAACATCCATCTCCTCCTCCTCTGTCTCCGGTAGAGTAGCAGTGTATGTGGACTGTCCTGCTGGCTCTCTGTCCTTCTACTCAGTCTCCTCTGACTCACTGATCCACCTCCACACCTTCAACACCACATTCACTCAGCCTCTTTATCCTGGGTTTGGGTTCTTGTTCAGGTCTCGTGGTTCCTCAGTGTCTCTGTGTCCTCTGTAGGACAGAGAGTCTCCTCCTGTTTCTCACTGCTGATCAGTTGAGTCTGTACATGATCACACTTACAGAAATATTTCAGCTTATTGTTACGAACTAATAAATGAACTTTGTATGAAATATTTCAGAATGATTGAACAGATTCCTGGTGAACCCTTCTTCAACTTCCACTTGCCCTTGACTTGTCATGTTTTGTTTTGAATTTGGTCTCTTTTCACAATAAAAGCATAAAGATACTGTAAAAGTGTTTGTGGTCTTTCTTTTTAACTTTTACACATGATAAGATGTCTCGGTGTCCCAGAGGTCTTCCAGGTCCAGCTGCAGCGTGAGAAACCCTCCAATCAGAGCAGTCAGTACGTAAGTCTTTCACTTTTTCATTTTCATATTGTGTTGAGTTCAGGGACCAGAGAGTCTGTCTGTTTTCTCTCCACGTTAGTTATCTGCTCAGCCACATGTCATCAATGTGCTATTAGTACTTTTACTGCAGTAACATGTCATCAATGTGCTATTAGTACTTTTACTGCAGTAACATGTCATCAATGTGCTATTAGTACTTTTACTGCAGTAACATGTCATCAATGTTCTGTTAGTACTTTTACTGCAGTAACATGTCATCCATGTGCTATTAGTACTTTTACTGCAGTAACATGTCATCAATGTGCTATTAGTACTTTTACTGCAGTAACATGTCATCAATGGGACAGAAAAGCTGTTTGATTGGGTCTGTTGGAGGTTTGATTCACTCCCACATTAATAACATTAATATGTTTGTGTTGAAGACTTCACTGTTGGTATCAGTGAGGAAAGAAGACAGAGGGGGGGTGGATTTCATATTTTAGGAAACATATTCAGCTTGTGTAATGAGTAGTCAGTGTCTACAGTCATTAAATCTTTCAGTCAGTAACGGAGCATCAACAGCAGTCCAAATGTCATTTTATTGTGAAAATGTGCTCCTGTTGCATTACTTCCTGTCTGCTTCCTGACAGGTGGAGCTGGGACTCATTCCAGGGAACAGCTCACCTGTGTCAGACATTTCTCTCCAGGTGGAGAGTGACCCTCTTCTTCATCAACTCTTCTCATCAACTCTTTGGACTGTTTGAAGAAACTGTAAGTAGCTGTTTGATACTTTAACACCACGTTAGTCTTTGGTCTCTTCAGGGTTAGTTTCTGGCTCTGTAATGTTAAATATAATGTTTCTACTTCACTTCTTATTTCCTGAGGAAGTGTGGAGGACTCTTGTGTTGAAGATAAATCTCCATGTTGGTGATTTACATTACACTCTCACACCTCCATTATATCTACATTCTTCACATGGATCCATTAGAGGAGCAACACATCACATCAAAGGACAGAAAATCATTCATAAAAACATTTCATATCTTTCAGATGTACTGTCTTTATGTGTTGTGGCGACAGCTTCACTTCTTATATCCTTAGTCGCCTTTTTGAGGTGGATTGTGACTCGTAGGGGAAATTAGCACTCGCAGAGATCCTTACGTTTCGTTCAAATAATGCAAGCTTTATTACGTCAGAAAATAATTTCTCCGTGGTTGACTTTCAACAGAAACTTAAACTTTTACTAAAATGAATGATGACACATACTACGGTCACTAAACTCTTTCTCTGTCCACCTCTCTTACTCAAACAAAAGAACTTGCCAAGCTGTGACCCAGCTGCTCATTATACCTGTGAAGGTGACCTGATTAGTACTACTAGCCGTAGTCTAGTCATTATTTAAAGTTATTTCTCCAGATAGGAAGTCCAAGATTTAAATTTAACAATTTAGAAATGAAATAGAAAAATAATACAAATCATCTTGTTTGTTTCTACAATGAAATGAATAAATACCAATATACTTATTATGGCTCCAACATTATGCCAAAAATAAATAAATAAAAGGCTTACATTTTTTAAATAATTATGTAAAATAATATATGTATATATAATAAAAACGACTAAAAAGGGATATAGTATTACAGTATTATACAGGATATAGTATTATAGTATTACCAAATAATACATGAATTTTAATAAAATGTTATATTAATAATTAATAAATAATTTAATATGTGGGGTGAGTGTGTAAGATAAAAACATAGAAATGAAACTAATAAAATCTGTAAACATGTTTTAATGTGTGAATATGTTTGGTGGAGCTCTGCTTGTAGTTCCTGATGATGTCACCAGAGGGCTCCATGACATCACCACCAGCTCAGAGATGAGGACAAACTGGGGACTTTGGGTTAGTTGGATTGTTTTTTATTTTGGTGTTTCTCTCTAAAATAACAAATGCCAAGATTACCAAGAATCAGTAACATTATAAATCATCATGTTGTTAAAATAAGCTAAAATAACTTTTAAGTGATGTTTAATTTCCAGTTCATCACTGCTGGTTGTTATAAAGAGTTACTGCTCCTCTGATCTCTGTTGTCACAGTGTTTCTGGTTCTACAGGATTCTTTCTGTCTCCTCCTCCTCTTCCTCCTGATGAAGCTGAAACAGGTTGGTTGTGTTGCTGTCAGAGACAAAGGTTTCAGTCCACACACACGATAAGATGTCTCTGTGTCCCAGAGGTCTTCCAGGTCCAGCTGCAGCGTGAGAAACCCTCCAATCAGAGCAGTCCAGTACGTAAGTCTTTCACTTTTTCATTTTCATATTGTGTTGAGTTCAGGGAGCAGAGAGTCTGTCTTCTCTCCACGTTAGTTATCTGCTCAGCCAGCTGCTGGAACTTCACACTGTGCTATTAGTACTTTTACTGCAGTAACATGTCTGAATACTTGCTTTAATCTCAGAAGGAAAGCTTGTACTTGGTATTGTCCTCCATTTATCTGACAGCATGTTACTCTGCACATTCACAGTTTACACACAAAGTATGACTCAGCAGTAAAACATGATGTAATGTTCCATAGAATCAGCTCTCTCACTGCTACTTCTACATCAAGTACATTTAGTAACAGAGCAGGACTTTGGACACAGTATTTTCACTGTGTAGTATTAATAGTTTGGAGTACTTCCTCCACTGCTTCACTGAATCTGTTTAACGATAAAGTTTGTTCATCACATTTTAAACATGTTGGAACTCGACGTGTGGGAAGTTCCTCGTGTGGCATTCACGGGACAAAGGAAGAACAAACACACACTGACCACAACAACCACAGTTACACAGAGACATGAAACAATGCTCTTATTGTGAAAATCTGCTTCCCGACAGGTGGAGCTGTGACTCATCAGGAAACAACTCACCCGAGTTCTTCTTCATCAACTCTTTGGACTGTTTAAAGAAACTGTAAGTTGCTGTTTGATACTTTAACAACACGTTAGTCTTTGGTCTCTTCAGGGTTTCTTTCTGGCTCTGTTGTGTTAAATATAATGTTTCTACTTCACTTCTTATTTCCTGAGAAAGTGTTAAGAACTCTTGTGTTGAAGATAAATCTCCATGTTGTAACATGAACTACTACAGAGGAGGTTTTAAATACTTAGCCAGGTTTTTCTACGTCTGTCTGTCCCAACCGTGAGGCTGCAGTCAGAAAACTTTACAGCTGTGTAGTTGAGATCTAAATGAAGGCTGAGTTTGAAGATGGGTGTGGTCCGAGCCTTTCTCCTGCTGTCAGAAAACACACCTTCGTCTCCAACAGAGTAAAGTCGGACACAACAGGACTTTACTGTTTCCTCTGGAACCTTTTCAGAATAAAATGTAGTGACCTAAATGCCTCTCTTACTGTTTTAGTGATGTGTGGAGGAGGAGGAGTAGTTTCTTCATGTTATTCTGTTTCTGCTGATTAAAAATTGATTTCCCTTTCTGGTGGTCTTCCTCTCCTTCTAACATGACCTATCAGAGACCAGACCCTGCTGAACCTGAACCCATCTGTGTGTCCATTAAGAGTTACTGATCCATGGAGCCACTGCTACTTTAAAAAAAATACCTGTGAATAGAAGGAGAGGCCACTTGAAATTGAGGACAGACGATTGATGGAGAGACTTGAATGGCAGAAGGAGAGAATAGCGATGGAAAGAGAAATAGAAATGTTAAGAAGAAGATTGAGGTGAGTTATGAACATCCAGCAAACTAAAACGAGTCTCATTGGATGGAACTACGTCCCGTCTGGATTGTTTTGTGTCATGTTAGTCTCATGCAAACTCCTTCAAATAAAGTGTTTTTGTGGAAAGGATTTATTGTAGTTGATAACTGAAATGAAAATATTTGTGCAAAATAATTTACTGTCTCACTCAAGATAACTTTCTGTTTCGTCAACATTTTTTTAAATGTTTTTAGGCTGATTTCAAAAGATATTTGGAATAGAGATTTGGACAGAAAGTAAAGCATTATTAGCATTTAATTGTTAATAATTAGGCATACAGACATTCATATTAATATTATATTTTATGCAGGGAGACTTCACCTGAACATGTGACCCTTAATAAATGTGTTTTTCTATCAGGACCAATCAGAGACCAGAATCTCCTGAAGCTGAACATGAACCTGATCCTGATCCTGAACCAGAACCAGAACCTGAACCCAGCTGTGTGTCCTTTAAGAGCGACCAGTCACTTGGTCACCTCATTGACTTTAAAGGAGAGAAACCCTCTGCTGAAAAGAGGTAAGCTGTTATTATAATATTACTGATTCATGTTTTAACTTTTATGTATCCAGAGAAGTTTTTGGAGTTTACTTTCAGCATCTTTCTTCCTCACATCCATTTATATTCTCACATCTGAAAGTTGTCCAGTTAAACCAGTCTTCAACTCTTGACTTTAGGTAAATATTGGATCTGGTTTGGTCCAATATATATTTTCTGGTGTTTTAGCTTTTTAACCCAGTTATTTGTGTAGTTTATTGAACTTCTTTTGTGTTAATCTTGTTTTAGTTGCTGCTTGTATATTGTCTGAATACTAAAAAGTAATTTTCCATCCCTGTTGGTCTTACTCTCTGTGTAGCAGTATCCAGCAGAGACCAGAGTCTACTGAACCTAAACCTGAACCCAGCTGTGTGTCCTTTAAGAGCGTGCAGTCACTTGGTCGCATTATTGACTTTAAAGGTCAACAACCCTCTGCTGAAAAGAGGTAAGCTGTTAATAATATTATAATATTGCTGATTCATGTGTCAACTTTTATGTATCCAGAGAAGTTTTTAAATTTATTTTCAGCATCTTTCTTCTTCACATATATTTATATTCTCACATCTGAAAGCTGTCCAGTAAGACCAGTCTTCAACTGTAGATCTTAATTTAATATTAGACCTGGTTTGGTCCAATATTATCTGGTGTTTTAGCCCCATTGAAACACTTTTTAAATCTCCCAGTAGGCTAAAAATCATGAATGGCAAAATTCTTCCCAAATGTTCTTCTCCAACTGGGAATACCAGGAGGATGGTTCAGAGTGCCCCTTCCAGGGTAACTTTATCTGCACATCCCCCCTCGAGAACCAGCGACCCTTGGTCAGGACACTATTTGCCATGAGAAGACTTCTGCAATTTGAGTCTGGAAAAAAAGGAACCACCATCCAACAGTATCCTCAGTCCAGGTCAGCAGTTCTCCCCGACTACAAACAGGCCATCTAAACTCTGCTTCCCCCTCCTGAGTCGGCTGATGGTTTGCCAAACATTGTTTTTAGGCCAACAGAAGGTTTTACACCGTTGACTCCCGAAATGGTTCAGGAGTCCTTTAGGCCAACCATGTTGTAGCCTTTGTTTACTTCTTAGTTCTTTCTGTTGATTCACATTGGGATCAGCAGTACCACCAACACTTTAATGTCAGGGGAAAATGTCTGATTCTATGTGTAATCCGCACATTAAGTCAAAGGACCTTTACTTTGCGTTTGTCTCTGTGTTGACCAGTGTTGTCGTTATGGTGATGCATACGACGGCCGTGCCCCCCTAGCGGTCATTGATTCCCCTCCTACCACTTGCCATGCCAAAAAAATATCCTCATGATGATTGGAGGGGAAAAGAAAAAACTTCTCAGACGCTGGTGAATTACTGCAAATTGAATTATAAATTTGGCCTGTTCTTGAACAGTGTAGGGAAACCTGCTATAGACTTCCTACAGTATATTAGTAATACTGCATTACGGCACTCAGGGACAGCTTCGATATACAAGACATATATGATAAAATTTAACAGAACTATATATTATAAGCTATCCAAACAAGCCTTAGTGATAAAGTTGAAGATTATATATAATATTTATATAAAACACTTAGCTGTCTGCCAATCCCCTCTGGAAACAGCTAGTTGCTCCCAGAGTGGCGAGGTCCTGTATTTGGAACGGGATGGCACGGTTCCGGTGCGTTGCCCTCTCTACTGGACCCAATTCAGTACATAGATCCAAGAGCACAGATTTAGGGAATTTAAATTGGTATATTAACCAGTCATCGTCATGGTCCCTGAAGACTCTTTTTCTCCTGATTCTTCCATTCCAGTCCTACTGCAGTGCATTACGCAAGGGGGTCACCGCAGTATATGTTTACAACATATTGTGATTGTTAACACCTTGCCAAAATCACAGCATCAACTAGTGGTATCCTCCACCCCAAGATACAATCTTAAGACAAACGTCTAATAGGCAAAAACAGTTTTCTTCATGCAGAATGTGTCACGAACAAGAATTAAAGTTTGGACAGATAAGGAGGACATTAAGAGTAACGATCGTGCAAGACCTTAATGGCTGTATTTCCAGACTTTGACATTAGATGATATGCACATGATGCACAGTATTAAAGACAGATATTTAGTTATTTACACTGTGTTCTGCCATTATCTAATGGTAGGGTATTTGATGCTATCCTGTATTCCATGCAGTCGCGCCATCTCTTCCTCCTGCGCTCCGTAGCGGATAATGTGACGGGGAGACAGCGCCAATTAAACATTAATAACAAATTTTTATTAAAGATTTGAGTTGGATTTGGCAAGTTGTTTATGGAAAAATTATCACTCAGTAAAAGCGCAAATAGCACTGCTGGATTTAATTTTAAAAGTTTCTTATATTAAAAAGGAGATGACAAGCCAGCTGGAATCTGCCACTTTCTTTATCTCTCTCCTGCGCGTGGTGTGTTCCCAATTAAGTGGAGTAAGTGAAGTTAGATCTGCTCTGTGGTGGCATGATATGGAAATGAACAGCAACAACAACGAAAAACGAAAAACATTTCTGCTGTGTTGGACTATGTTGCCACTGCGTTAAAATATTTCTCAAAACGGCAGTGTCCCTCCGCCGATGACCCAATGCCCCTCCAGCAGATCTGCTCTGGCGCAGACTCTGGTGTGGACAGACATGATGTGAGCTAATTCTTCCTGATTCCTGAGAGCTCAGAGGTTCCCAGTGGTCAGTCTGCCCAGCAGCATCAAACACACCTCGACTCCATATTTATGGTCTGTACATGTACAACAACTACTTTTCATCTATTCTGTTCACAAAGATCTCCATGCTGTACGTTTCAGACCAGTGGATTGTCCAACATGGATCTGATGTTTGCTTCCATCATTTCAGTTTGATTTTGTCATTCATATAATCTTCTGTTCCAGCTGCTGGAGGAGAACATCGTCACTTTTGTGAAGAATGAGCTGAAGAAGATCCAGAAGGTTCTGAGTCCAGATTACCCAGAATTCTCAGAGAGTCAGAGGGAGGGTGAAGAGCTGAGGAGGAGCAGAGAGGCATTTCTGAAGATCACACTGCACTTCCTGAGGAGAATGAAGCAGGACGAGCTGGCTGACCGTCTGCAGAGCAGTAAGAGGATTTCTCTAAAGATTTAACTTGCTGAACTCAGTGTTGTAGTCAAAACACCAACCGTCGAGTCTCGAGTCCCCAGTGTTTGAGTCCGAGTCACCAAAGAAGAGTCAGAGTCGAGTCACCATTACCTGAGTTTGAGTCCAAGTTGAGTCCTGAGTCCAAGTCGAGTCATCAAGGTTGAGTCTGTGTTGAATTCCGAGTCTGCCTTCATTTCTCCACTCTGGCACTTTTAAAGAGCTGATATACTAATTAAAGAGGGTCTACACTAAACAAAAACGACACCACTGTCACGATTGCAAATCACGATCCGGGTCGCATCTCCCTGCATTTTCCAAACGTGAACATGTAGTAGGGAGCCAGTGAATCATGCACTACAGCTGCATATACCAATATCAATTCCTTTGTTACAAGAGTAGTGAAAGTAAAAGCGAGAATGCAGCATTAAGTGAGTTACGTCGTTTGTTGTCAAGGAAGGAGAGCAAGCAGTAGCGGTGTCCGACTGAGAAATCCATGTGTGGCTTTGAGGAAAAAGCGAGAGAAAAAAGACATCCCAAAGATGATGTAAAGTGAGTAATGGTTAAAAATGAACCAAAAAGCTACTCAAAACATGTTGGCTTCATCTTTTGTTAACACTGTTGGTGAAGTAAAGGGTGTTAACCCCAAAAGAACATCAGCACTGGATAGAACGTCTCCCCAGCTACTTCCCGGCCAGTCTTGGAGCCCGAAACAGGAAACGTGTAACATTTTATATAAAAAAAAGTTCAATGTCCAAATGCTCAGTATATCGTCAGATGTCGAGTCCTCAGTCCGCGAGTCCAAGTCAAGTCACGAGTCCAGAGAATAGATTCTCAAGTCGGACTCGAGTCCAGAGAATAGAGACTCGAGTCAGACTCAAGTCCGACTCCAGGACTTGAGTACTCCATTACTGGCTGGACTAATTGGACGTCTACTAATGTCTCCAGAGATGGACCAAAATATGTTCCTGTTTTCTTTGCAAAATTACTAAATGAGCTTCTTTTTTCTGTATTCATTCAGGAAGTCCAGCAGGATTTTGTAAACATAAACTCAAATCTAAGTTAAACAAGAAGTTCCAGTGTGTGTTTGAGGGGATTGCTAAAGCAGGAAACCAAACCCTTCTGAATCAGATGTTCACAGAGATCTACATCACAAAGGGAGGGACTGCAGAAGTCAATGATGAACATGAGGTTAGACAGATTGAAACAGTTTCTAGGAAACCAGACAGACCAGAACCAACAATCAGACAAGACGACCTCTTTAAAACCCCACCTGGAAGAGAGGAACCAATCAGAACAGTGATGACAACGGGAGTGGCTGGCATCGGGAAAACGGTCTTAACACAGAAGTTCACTCTGGACTGGGCTGAAGACAAAGCCAACCAGGACATCCAGTTCACATTTCCATTCACCTTCAGAGAGCTGAATGTGCTGAAAGAGACAAAGTTCAGCTTGGTGGAACTTGTTCATTACTTCTTTAGTGAAACCAAAGAAGCAGGAATCTGCAGGTTTGAAGAGTTCCCGGTTGTGTTCATCTTTGACGGTCTGGATGAGTGTCGACTTCCTCTGGACTTCCTCAACACTAAAATCCTGACTGATGTTACAAAGTCCACCTCAGTGGGTGTGCTGCTGACAAACCTCATCAGGGGGAATCTGCTTCCTTCTGCTCGCCTCTGGATAACCACACGACCTGCAGCAGCCAATCAGATCCCTCCTGGGTGTGTTGACATGGTGACAGAGATCAGAGGGTTCACTGACCCACAGAAGGAGGAGTACTTCAGGAAGAGATTTAGAGATGAGGATCAGGCCAGCAGAATCATCTCCCACATCAAGACATCCCGAAGCCTCCACATCATGTGCCACATCCCAGTCTTCTGCTGGATCACTGCTACAGTTCTGGAGGAAGTGTTGAATACCAGAGATGAAGGAGAGCTGCCCAAGACCCTGACTGAGATGTACATCCACTTCCTGGTGGTTCAGTCCAAAGTGAAGAACATCAAGTATGATGGAGGAGCTGAGACGGATCCACCCTGGAGTCCAGCGAGCAGGAAGATGTTGGAGTCTCTGGGAAAACTGGCTTTTGAGCAGCTGCAGAAAGGCAACCTGATCTTCTATGAATCAGACCTGAGAGAGTGTGGCATCGATATCACAGCAGCCTCAGTGTACTCAGGAGTGTTCACACAGATCTTTAAAGAGGAGAGAGGACTGAACCAGGACAAGGTGTTCAGCTTCATCCATCGGAGTGTTCAGGAGTTTCTGGCTGCTCTTCATGTCCATCTGACATTCACCAACTCTGGAGTCAACCTGTTGTCAGGAGAACAAGCAACATCAACACGTTTCTACCAGAGTGCTGTGGACAAGGCCTTACAGAGTCCAAATGGACACCTGGACTTGTTCCTCCGCTTCCTCCTGGGTCTTTCACTGCAGACCAATCAGAATCTCCTACGAGGTCTGATGACACTGACAGAAAGTGTCTCCGAGACCAATAAGAAAACAGTCAAGTACATCAAGAAGAAGATCAGTAAGAATCAGTCTGCAGAGAGAAGCATCAATCTGTTCCACTGTCTGAATGAACTTAATGATCGTTCTCTAGTGGAGCAGATCCAACAGTCCCTGAGATCAGGACGTCTCTCCACAGATAAACTGTCTCCTGCTCAGTGGTCAGCTCTGGTCTTCATTTTACTGTCATCATAGAATGATCTGGACGTGTTTGACCTGAAAAAATACTCTGCTTCAGAGAAGGCACTTCTGAGGCTGCTGCCAGTGGTCAAAGCCTCCAACAAAGCACTGTAAGTTTAGTTTAGTTCACAGTCCCCCTTAATTAACTGTACAGTAAAAGGAGCAGCTTTATCCTCAACGGCTAATTTCCAGCTGTAGTCCCCGGCCAGCTGACAATAGGCTTCCTAAAATACAATTGTAGAATTGGGATATATTTGTCAATAAATACTCTGATATCTTTCAACAGGAGAGAAAAATAAATGACTTGTTTCCTTCCGGATTGTCTCTCCAGACTTAGTGGCTGTAATCTGTCAGGGAGAAGCTATGAAGCTCTGTCCTCAGTTCTCAGCTCCCAGTCCTCTAGTCTGAGAGAGGTGGACCTGAGTAACAACCTGAAAGATTCAGGAGGAAAGCTGATCTCTGATGGACTAAAGAGTCCACACTGCACACTGGAGACTCTCAGGTCAGGTCAAGAACAATAGTCTTTGAAAATGCAGTATTGAAAAATACTTTGGATATAAAAATGTGAATGTTTCCAAAGTAATTTATTCTGATTTTGAATCACTTCATAAATAATGAAATATGAACTGTGGCTGAGATCCAGAAATCATTTATTTCATTTAATTTTGATTTCTTGACGTCTGTTTATTCCTTTGTTTCCAATTTGCTTAGAGTAGAGCAGCAGATATTTAAACATGCTGAGAAGGGTTTTCGTATACTCTATCACCAAAAGTCCAGACTTAACATTTAAACCCAAATGTTATTTCTCAAATATGATATTTCTCTAAACTTTAGACCTTTTTAATTTTAAACTGCCCATCAATCCATAAATTATTACTTTGATATCTTTCAACAGGAGTTCAAATAACTTGTTTCCTTCCTGTTGTCTCTCCAGACTGAGTGGGTGTAATCTGTCAGAGAGAAGCTGTGAAGCTCTGTCCTTAGTTCTCAGCTCCCAGTCCTCTAGTCTGAGAGAGCTGGACCTGAGTAACAATGACCTACACGATTCAGGAGGGAAGCTGATCTCTGTTGGACTGAGATGTCCACACTGCACACTGGAGACTCTCAGGTCAGATCAAGAACAGTAATGTTTGAAAACACATGAAAAATACTTTGGAAACTCAAAAAATGTGAATGTTTACGCTTAGGTCAGAATTCATTACCCCATTCAACTGATGACCATTTAAACTCTAATTAACTTTAGTTGATAAAACAGCTAACATGTAGCTTTGTGTCTGCTGATATGATAAACTTAGGCAGTAGTTATTAGACTCAGAATTACTTTCCATGAGGGTTTTTAATCATTTACTTTTGTTGTTGAATAATTAAATTCCACAAATGATTTTAAAGATTTATTATAAATCTGGACCAAAATGTACCGGGAAATCAAACAAACAAAACAAACACATGGCTCCACATGTTTAAAGAGAGTACCTGGTTGTTGTTCTGTGTGTTTGCAGTCTGTCAGGCTGTCTGATCTCAGAGGAAGGCTGTTCTTCTTTGGTCTCAGCTCTGAGCTCCAACCCCTCCCATCTGAGAGAGCTGGACCTGAGCTACAATCACCCAGGAGACTCAGGAGTGAAGCTACTGTCAGCAGGACTGGAGAATCCTCTCTGGAGACTGGACACTCTCAGGTACAAACACTGAGGAACAAAAAGGAGATATTTGTGTAGGAAGTTTTAAAGGAGGACATCTTCAGGAACTAAAAATATATCTCCCTTTTGTTAATAATTTATGTAGTTTGGACACATCTCTGTATGTTTAAAGAAACTCTCAATGGTTATAAGAAACATCCTTTTTCCCTCCGATCAAATCAGTAATCAACTCAACAGAGAAAGGTTCAGCCTAGCTTAGCACAAAGTAATGTGCTTTCTACGCTGTCAGAAGAGTGTGTGGATGAAGCATTTATCTACTATTTTGGCAGACTAGTTAGCTAGAAGTTTAAAATGTCAGTTGCCATTGCTGCATGGCTCATGTGATCAATCAGAGACGTACACTGACGTCAGGACCAATTATTGTACCAAGTTCCTCTTGTGCTGGGAGAGTACAGACTCTAAGTTCAAAAACTCCCTCTGTTGCACCAAATGCTCGCTCTTGGGGGATTGTTGGGTCTCTGTAAATGATAGTGTGGCATTGGCAGTGGCGCCGGCAGCCGTAATTCTGTACGCACTGTGCATATATTCTTTTCTATGAGACACTCATTTAATGATAACAATGTGTAAATGTGCCCATAGTCTGTTCTGCTCTCTATGTTTCAGTTATATTTTCCTCATTATTTATACGTTATTTCACCCACAAGCCATCCTATATTTATTAGAATATCCATTGTTTTGACCCTCTGTAGGGCTTTTATTTTCATACAGCTTTGGTTGAATAACTCAGTGTTAAGTGTTATAGCCTATAGATCAGTTTATCAGGAACTAGAGACAAACATCTCCATCCTATAATACAACAACCTTTAGTTTCAGTCTCTAATATTCTCATGACCTGCTCATTATGATATGGTAAAGTATGCTAGGAACACACTCTCATACACATCAAATAGCCTATTACAAGAACAGCTGATTTCTGGAGCAGTAAACAGTTTTAGAGGAGGATGATTGTTGTGCGTACTAAAAGATAAAATCCTGACATAGACCACCTATCTGGAAAGGTTCCTGAGATATCTTCTCTCATGATTGGACACTTTAAAGGAAATTAAACTGAATTAAATATTTAAATTTAATGACAGCCCAAATATGAATATAAAATGAGTAAATTCCAACCCTACATTTGATCAGAACGAAGCTGTGTGTGTGAGTGATGTAATGCCCCCCCCCTTCCTCCTTTCAGGGTGGAGCCTGCTGGAGTCAGATGGTTGACACCAGGTCTGAGGAAGTGTAAGTCTGTTTTTAATTTCATTCATCAAACTGTGACATCACTCATCCAACCCTCTGATGTCATCATCAGAGTGCTGATTGGTTAATAACTGCAGCTGTGTTGTGTCTCCTTCTCTCCGTCAGATTCCTGTGAACTCACACTGGACACAAACACAGTGAACAGAAAACTCAAACTGTCTGACAACAACAAGAAGGTGACATTAGTGGAGGAGGATCAGCCATATCCTGATCATCCAGAGAGGTTTGACTACTATCATCAGCTGCTGTGTAGAGATGGTCTGACTGGTCGCTGTTACTGGGAGGTTGAGAGGAGAGGAGATGTTTATATATCAGTGAGTTACAGAGAAATCAGGAGGAGAGGAGACAGAGATGACTGTGAATTTGGACATAATGATCAGTCCTGGAGTCTGACCTGCTCTGATGGTCGTTACTCTGTCTGTCACAATAACATCAGAACATCCATCCCCCCCCCCTCTGTCTCTGATAGAGTAGCAGTGTATGTGGACTGTCCTGCTGGCTCTCTGTCCTTCTACACAGTCTCCTCTGACTCACTGATCCACCTCTACACCTTCAACACCTTCAACACCACATTCACTCAGACTCTCTATCCTGGGTTTGGGTTCTGGTCTCCTCGGTCTGGGTTCAGGTTCAGTTCTGATTCCTCAGTGTCTCTGTGTCCTCTGTAGGACGGAGAGTCTCCTCCTGTTTCTCACTGCTGATCACTTGAGTCTGTACAGGATCACACTTAAAGAAAAATTTCAGGTTATTGTTATGAACTAATGAATGAACTTTGTATAAAATAATCCAGAATGATTGAACAGATTCCTGGTGAACATTGTAAACTTCTTCCACTTCCAGTCCTCTAAAGATGGAAGCTGTGATCATCAAATTGTAGAAATGCCGTTGACTTGTGTCATGTTTAGTTTTGACTTATGTTTCTTTTCACAATAAAAGCATCAAGTTACTGTGATGTGTTTGTGGTCTTTCTGTTTAACTTTTAAAGCCAGTGAACTCCAGGATGGGGGGGATTCACGGAGTACTTCTCTACTTGTTTGGTGTTCAGGATCTTTATCTAATTACGTTAGTGTTACGTTTAATAACATCCAAACCATAGACTGTATATATGAATATAATGGTAATAAAATGACACTTTCGTAATGAGATGCTGCATATGTTTAAAGGTTTAAAGGTTGATCAGCACAACTACAGGGAGGGTGCAGTTGCACCATGGGAAATGTAGTTTGCTGAAACTTGAATATCTGGAATAATTAAAAGAAATCAATAACTTCTTATGTATTAAATATGTCAAATTAGGAATATTAATTAATATATTACATTTCTATTCATTGTTTAAGATCAGAGAAGTTGGATTATTAAGAAAAATATGTCTATTAGTAATGTAGTCTGTCTGTTGTTTAATCTACTGTTGTGCTTTGTTCAATTAGTGACGTTACCTTAAATGACTGCGGCACATTCATGATAAACAGATTCCTTATGAACATTGTCAACTTCTTCCACTTCCAGTCCTTCAAAGATGGAAGCTGTGATCATCAAATTGTAGAAATGCCGTTGACTTGTCATGTTTTTTTCACAATAAAAGCATAACATTATTATCAGTGTTTTTGTGGTCTTTCTTTTTTAACATTTGCACATGATAAGATGTCTCGGTGTCGCAGAGGTCTTCCAGGTCGAGCTGCATCTTGAAAAAAACTCCAATCAGAGCAGTCAAGTACTAAAGTCTTTCACTTTTTTCACACTGAACTTCACACTGTGCTATTAGTACTTTTACTGCAGTAACATGTCATCAATGTGCTATTAGTACTTTTACTGCAGTAACATGTCATCAATGTGCTATTAGTACTTTTACTGCAGTAACATGTCATCAATGGGACAGAAAAGCTGTTTGATTGGGTCTGTTGGAGGTCTGATTCACTCCCACATTAATATGTTTGTGTTGAAGACTTCACTGTTGGTATCAGTGAGGAAAGAAGACAGAGGGGGGGGGATGGATTTCATATTTTAGGAAACATGTTCAGCTTGTGTGTTAGTGTCTACAGTCATTAAATCTTTCAGTCAGTAATGGAGCATCAACAGCAGTCCAAATGTCATTTTATTGTGAAAATCTGCTCCTGTTGCATCACTTCCTGTCTGCTTCCTGACAGGTGGAGCTGGGACACATTCCAGGGAACAGCTCACCTGTGTCATTTCTCTCCAGGTGGAGAGTGACCCTCTTCTTCATCATCTCTTCTTCATCAACTCTTTGGACTGTTTGAAGAAACTGTAAGTTGCTGTTTGGTACTTTAACAACACGTTAGTCTTTGGTCTCTTCAGGGTTAGTTTCTGGCTCTGTAATGTTAAATATAATGTTTCTACTTCACTTCTTATTTCCTGAGGAAGTGTGGACGACTCTTGTGTTGAAGATAAATCTCCATGTTGGTGATTTAGTGGAATCAAACAGCTGATCTTTATTTCCTTTCTCCAGCTGTCAGAAAATAAATGGTCGTCTCCATCAGAGTAAAGTGGGACACAACACAACTCTCATGGTTCTGCTAAAAGGTTCCAGGTTAAGTTTGTATTGTCATTATACAACAGAATTGTCCAATGAAATGCAATCGTCATCTATAGCTGGCTCTGATGAAGTTAAGTTACCAACCGGGCTGCCTCTGTGGACTTTGGGATAAAATATCGGAAAAAATGGTCACAAAGTATATTCCATGAAGGCAACTAAAACTCTGAAAAAAGCAACAAAAACATGGTTTGCTTGAAGTTTAGTGTCCCAAATTCCACTATGGTCACGCCAAGACCCGCCCTACGAAGCAACTCGATTGGTTGGGGTTAGCATTTGACCTTTAGTGGTTAAGATCAGGATATCTGATTGGTCAGGGGACCTGTACAAACAGGGTTACGTTACAGGGAAATTGGGACACTTACCTGCACGTATACTCAAAAACATAAAAAATCAGCACAAACGTCAAAAATTGTCCAAAGACATTCCAAAAAGGCAACTAAAACTCTGAAAAAATCAACAAAAACATAGAAAAAAGCAGCAATAAGGTCTGAAAACGTGACAAAAACCTTAAAAAAGGAACAAAAACTTGTAAAATGCCCCCCATAAATCCTGCTTATGTTTACATAGTTATTGGGATCCTGATGTGTGAACATATATAATATATGATAGAAGAAATAGTGAGTTAATATGTGCTGGATGAGAGTGAATCCTTGGTGTTATTTAGAGATAATTTAGAGAAGATGGAGGTCAGCTGGTCCAACGTGTGTCTGAGAGAATGTTCCAGAACAAGCAGCCAGCTGACTGCTGGTTCTTTAGTTCTTCTTTCAGGAGAAGCATCTTTTAAATGTGTCCTCCTGGAGTCTGTCTGCTCTCTCTGTTGATCAGACACCATGACAGCACACAGCAGCACTGCTGCAGCTTGGATTCAACCATTTAGTCCTTCACTTCATCTCAGAGGAACACATGACACTCTCACACCTCCATTACGTCACCATGACACTCTCACACCTCCATTACATCACCATTACACTCTCACACCTCCATTACATCACCATTACACTCTCACACCTCCATTACATCACCATGACACTCTCACACCTCCATTACATCACCATGACACTCTCACACCTCCATTACATCACCATGATACTCTCACACCTCCATTACATCACCATGACACTCTCACACCTCCATTACATCACCATTCTTCACATGGATCCATTAGAGGAGCAATACATCACCTCAAAGGCCAGAAAATAATCCTTCACAAAATATATCTTTCAGATTTACTGTCTTTATACGAAAACAATAAAATAAAAGGATTACGTTTTAAAATAATGAATTAAAAGAATATATGTATATATAATAAAAATGATTAAAATAAAGGGATATAGTATTACCGAAATAAATACATTTAAAATGTAATTTAAAAAGTGTGGTGAATGTTTAAGATAAAAACATAGAAATTAAACCAATAAAAGTTGTAAACATGTTTTAATGTGTGAATATATTTGGTGGCGCTCTGCTTGTAGTTCCTGCTGATGTCACTAGAGGGCGCCAGGTAACCACTGAACTACATTCTGAAACAGCATCTCTGTGCTGGTGAATGACTTAATTATTTACTACTTGCTCCTCTCTGTGTGTACTCTCAACAAGCTATCCTCTATTATAATCAAAACATACTCAAGATTTAAAAACGACTCTATTACATGTTAACAGTCAGTCTGTGTATTACTATATTTGGTAATGCTGAGCCTCTCTGGTAGTTCCTCCTATTTCCTGTTTAAAGTTTACTTTCACTTTCCAGAGTTTGTGACGCAGTTTTTTCTCTCCGTGTGAAGATCCACCTGAAGGTAATTTAACTCTAATGTCTGTAACGTTTTAATATACTGTATTTATATATATAATATAATGTCTGTAACGTTTTAATATACTGTATGTATATATATATATATATATATATATATATATATATATATATATATATATATATAATATAATGTCTGTAACGTTAGACTGGTGAACTCCAGCTGTGGTTAGTTTAGTTTTAGAGCAGAAAGTTGCAGAAAAACCAACTCAACTGGACTTGTGGTTAATTCAAACAAAGATCCACCGCCATATGGTGTGGGTATCTGGAAGTGATACTGTTTTGTAGATCCTTTATTTCTGTCTTATATAGATCCTTTATTTCTGTCTTATATAGATCCTTTATTTCTGTCTTATATAGATCCTTTATTTCTGTCTTATATAGATCCTTTATTTCTATCTTATATAGATCCTTTATTTCTGTCTTATATAGATCCTTCATTTCTGTCTTATATAGATCCTTTATTTCTGTCTTATATAGATCCTTCATTTCTGTCTTATTTAGATCCTTTATTTCTGTCTTATAGATCCTTTATTTCTGTCTTATATAGATCCTTTATTTCTGTCTTATATATATCCTTCATTTCTGTCTTATATAGATCCTTTATTTCTGTCTTATATAGATCCTTTATTTCTGTCTTATATATATCCTTCATTTCAACTCTTTTTCATCAACTCTTTGGACTGTTTGAAGAAACTGTAAGTTGCTGTTTGGTACTTTAACACCACGTTAGTCTTTGGTCTCTTCAGGGTTAGTTTCTGGCTCTGTAATGTTAAATATAATGTTTCTACTTCACTTCTTATTTCCTGAGAAAGTGTTAAGAACTCTTGTGTTGAAGATAAATCTCCATGTTGTAACATGAACTACTACAGAGGAGGTTTTAGATGTTTCTGTCTGTCCCAACCGTGAGGCTGCAGTCAGAAAACTTTACAGCTGTGTAGATCTATATGAAGGCTGAGTTTGAAGATGAGTGGGGCCCCGAGCAAGGGGGTAGGAAGTAAGGAAGGGCCAACTTTAAGCCCCTGGCTTGATTTGGTCGGTGTGATGCATCATAAGATGGCCTCTAGTTATTTCCTTTCTCCTGCTGTCAGAAAACTAACTGTCGTCTCCACCAGACTAAAGTCAGACAACAGGACTCTACTGTTTCCTCTGGAACCTTTCAGAATAAAATGTAGTGACCTAAATGCCTCTGGTACTGTTGTAGTGATATATGGAGAAGATGGAAAAGTGTCTCCATGTCCATTATTTAACAGGACAGGAATGTTCTGTGCAAAGATGACATTAGTCCTGGAGTCTGGTCTCCATTAGAGGACAGAAAGATGACATTAGTCCTGGAGTCTGGTCTCCATTAGAGGACAGAAAGATGACATTAGTCCTGGAGTCTGGTCTCCATTAGAGGACAGAAAGATGACATTAGTCCTGGAGTCTTGTCTCCATTAGAGGACAGAAAGATGACATTAGTCCTGGAGTCTTGTTTCCATTAGAGGACAGAAAGATGACATTAGTCCTGGAGTCTGGTCTCCATTAGAGGACAGAAAGATGACATTAGTCCTGGAGTCTTGTCTCCATTAGAGGACAGAAAGATGACATTAGTCCTGGAGTCTTGTCTCCATTAGAGGACAGAAAGATGACATTAGTACTGGAGTCTTGTCTCCATTAGAGGACAGAAAGATGACATTAGTCCTAGAGTCTTGTCTCCATTAGAGGACAGAAAGATGACATTAGTCCTGGAGTCTTGTCTCCATTAGAGGACAGAAAGATGACATTAGTCCTGGAGTCTTTCCAGTGTCCCTGTTCTCCCAGAAAGAGAATGAATGACAGAGCAGGATGAGCAGAGAGCAGAAATCATTCAGTGAAGAGCTTCAGACTTTATTTTCTGCTTGATAGCTTCTAGTTTCTCCAGCAGCTTCTGTTTCTGGAGATTAAAAAGTGGTCTTCCTCTCTTTCTACCAGGACCCATCAGAGACCAGACCCTGCTGAACCTGAACCCAGCTGTGTCTATGAAGAGTCACCGGTCCATGGAGACACCACTTCTTTAAAAAAGAAGGCGACCTGTAAGGGACAGGCCAATTAAAATGGAGGAGAGGAGAAGGAAGAGGCGAAGACAGAAGGAAGGGGAGGAACATATTGAAATGAAGAGCCAAAGACTGAGGTGAGTTGTGAATCCTCCAACAAGAATAGAATAGAATAGAATACACTTTATTGTCCCCGAGGGGAAATTTGTCTTGGACACAGTGCCACATCCGTTGCTTCACAACACAAACAATATGTAACATAAAAACATTCTCAAATAAAAAAATAAATAAAAATACAATACAGTAGGATAAAATCAACATAAAGTGAGATCAGCAGAGCGTCCTAAGACACAAGGACACAAAAGAAGGACACACATGACAGCACAACATCCTGAGAATTAACGGTAGGCTAATAATTAAAGTGCAAAGTGCAAATATGGCTGGTATATTTACTACTAAGATTTACTACTGGAGTTCAGCAGCTTAACGGAAGTTGGAATAAATGATAACTTTAGTCTGTTTGTTTTACATCTTGGCACACGTTCATATTCAGGGAAGAGACGGTGTAGAGAGTCTGCAGGGATTCTTTCGGCTTGTTTTCTGACTGCTTGATCATACAGGCTCTGTATGGGCTTATATTCTTTCCTCCCTATTATCCTCAGAGCTGCCTTATGGGTGCTAGCCAGCCTGCTTTTTAGCTGCACTGTTAAGTTGCCAAACAATGCTGTGATTCCATATCTAATAATGCTCTCCAGAATCGCCCGGTAAAACATGAGCATGATCTGGCTGCTTACTCCATACAGTCTCAGTCGCCTTAAAAAATAAGGCAGTCTATTACACAGATGGTCAATGTGTGTTTTCCAGCAGAGAAGATTGTCTATGTGGACACCTAAGTATTTGTAAGACACGACTTGGATGATTTTCAGATTTTTTATGACGACCATATGGTTGGTGTCACACCACTTAATAAATGTGTCTATCTCATCATGGTACACAGACGGATTTGTCTCCTTCTGAAGAAGGCTCATGATTGCTGTATCATCTGCAAATTGTACAATATAATTATTTGGGTGTACTGTCCTGCAGTCATTGGTATAACATGCATATTATTCAATTTCTTTAAAAGCAGATAAGGTTGCACAGTATTAAATGCTGAACTAAAATCAACAAATAATATTCTAGAATAGGCTTTTGTATCCTCAAGGTGTTTAGAAATAAGATGTGAAATGCAGAGGGAGGCATCTTCAGTACTGCGTTCATGTTTATAGGCAAATTGCCACATGTCCAACACTGGCTCAACCTCTGCCTTAAGCTGGGACACTACAATTTTTTCAAGGCATTTCATTAAGATAGGGGTCAAAGCTATGGGACGGAAGTCATCATTCACTGAGGCGGAGGGCTTTTTAGGGACTGGTGTTACAATGGATTTCTTCCATGAAGCTGGAACAGCTGCGTGTCCAGAGACCGTTGGAATATGGGACACCATGCTGATGTTAGTTCCTCTGCACAGTTTTTGAGCAGAAAAGCTGGTAGTCCATCTGGTCCGGTTGACTTGTTGGTGCACGCCTTTTTAAAGAGGCGCTGAACGCTGGGTGGATCCACTTCCAGCCAGCGGGTGTGATCGTTAGGGCATAGATTGCCACAGACTGTCCAGCTCCTGGGAGAAATTTTCTGACTCAAACCTCAGAAAAAAGTCATTCAGCTCATTTGCCCTTTGTAATTCATCCACTGCGATAATTTTTTTTTTTTGGCGGGTTCATGTTAGTGACTGATTTCATAGTAGCCCACAGTTTTTTAGTATTTGATGTTTGTATACGTTGTTCCATGGTTTGTCTATGTTGTTCTTTTGTATTTCTGAGAAGCTGTTTGAGCTCTTTTTGAACAACTAACAACGCTGCTTTATCTTTGTTTCTAAAGGCTTGCTTTTTCCGATTTATACAGTTTTTAATCTCTTTTGTAATGTAAGTTTTGTTGTTGTGGTAAACAATAACATTTTTCTTATCTACCACATTGTCAGAGCAAAATTTTATATAATCAGTTATTGTTTCAGTAGCATCATCAAGCTCTAGTGCATGAAATATAGACCAGTCTGTGCACATAAAACACCCCTTTAAAGTCTCAACGGCATCGTCTGTCCACACATTAACAGTCTTACGTTCTGGTTTATTTGACTTAAAAACAGATTTGTAAGAGTGGATTAGGTGTATTGTATTTTGATCTGAATTAGAAAGAGGGTGTGCGCTGCAGCTGTTCAGGTGCGCACTCTGCTATACATGTAGCAGCTTTACTTGCATTGGCGCTGGGGGGGACATAAACAGCAACTATAATAACACTGCCAAACTCCCTTGGGAAGTAGTGTGGTCTCAGGGATAGACAGAGCAGTTCTATATCCGGACTGCATGTGGTGTCTCTGACTGTATACTGTTTGCACCATTTGTCACTCACGTAGATGCACAAGCCACCTCCGCTCCTCTTGTCGGACGTTTCTGAGGAGCGGTCAGCTCGCACAAGTGAGCAACCGTCCAGATTGAGCAGAGTATCAGGGACTCGTTGGTGGAGCCAGGTCTCAGTAAACACAAGAAGGTTTGATTGCCGGAATTCAAAACAGTTTCTGTGGTTGAGTCGGAGTTCATCCATCTTGGGCATCAAAGACCGCACGTTGCTCAGGATTATTGATGGTAGTGGTGGTTTACTTGCTCGCCGGCGGAGATGCTCTCTGGCGCCTCCCCGCCTTCCTCGCTTTCGCCGCGGCCGTGTGGCTCGCATGACAGCCAGTAGATAATCCGGGGGTGTAGACTTGAATGATTGGAGAGACAACAATGTGTCTCTGGAGTATATACGTCGTAGTCCATATTCCCACTGTGTTGCGAGGCATGGAAATAAAAGATCACTAATGATCATCAGAGCCAGCAGCAGACCAGCTAGATGTAGGCTTGATGCCATTGTTCGAGGCTATTGTTTGCCCGCAATAGCTGGCAGATGAGTTATCTCAGTTTGCAATGCCGTCACAAGCACACGTCTGTATTGCTAACAAACAAACAAAGCGCATTTGTGAGAGATAAATAAACACTTAGTAGAACAAAAAACACTTTACAGAAAACAAACAAAAGCAACAGTAGCACGAGCCCAGGTCGCTGCAGCGCTGCGCCCCCGGAAGTGGAAAGTGTGGGTCTCTGTGTTTCCAGCCCACTGTAGCCTGTCGTCCAGGTGAACTCTGGGATATCTATGGCCCTGTTTTCACCTGTTATTAAAATCTGATCCGAGTGAGCTCTCAGACCACCCCAGCTCTTTGTTCCCCAGTAGCGTTTTTTTGGCATGGGCCAAGCGGGCAGCTGCACAAGGCGGCACTTTTTCATGACACATGGGGGGCGGCACGAGCACTTTAAAAAAGCCCCTGCTTGCTGAGAAGGTACCGTGCACATAAGCTGTGTGAGAAGGGGAAAGGGGAGGGGGGAGTGGGGAACAGTTCACCTCTGGGTTGAACAGGTTCCTGGGCATAGGCTTCCGCATTTCGGGCCGCAAATTTACGAATCCCACTATGGCCATGCCTCCCGGCCCTGAGACACGAGCTGTAATAGTTATGTTGGAAGTTTTAGCATCCACGTTAAAATGGACAAACGACTACCAAAGTACAAGGGAGGTGCAGAGAAATTACGGGAGAAAAAGATTAAGAATCTACAGGCGGATTCCTCAAAATGTTCCAACATTTCTGATATGTTTGGGGCTGTAGTAGCTGCTTCAACATCAGCATTACCTGAAGCCGAGGAGGGAGGAGAGGTGGTTGGCTATACAGAGAAGCAGAAACAGAATCATGACAGGGAAGAAGCCGAGGAGGTGGTGAGTGACCATGACAGGGCCATGGGAGCGAGTGAGGAAAAGATGGAAGAAGAGAGTAGATGACGATGTGGTAATCAGCACGCGACTCTAATGTGTGTGTATGGGGATTTGCTCAACCAATCAGCACGCAGCTCATCTAAATATTCATGAGCATACCATATTTGGAAGAAAAGCTCTTGTTAAAAATAGGGCCAAAACACAGGGATGCATAAGGGCCAATAAAATATCAACCAGGCCATTTTCAGCCCAACCAGTGTTACATACCCCATTAGGAGACCATAAGGAACAGTGTGAAATACCCTATATGATCATTCTATCACCCCTTTAATTTTAAGCCTAAGTTGTTGATATTGAAGGAATTGTTCTCTCCCAACCCCATATTTCTCTGAGTGTGTTAAATGACATGAAATGGTTGTTCTCAAATAGGTGGTGAAGGTGTGTGATTCCTTTTTGTGCCAATGTGGAGAAGTAAAAAGGTTTGTTCTGTAACATGAACACTGGATTGTGCCAGAGTGGGGTGAACTTGTTTAATTCTAGTGATGATTTTCTGATTTGGGTCGTTTTCCTGAGCTCTAAAATCCCATGCGTCATCTGAGAGGGGTAGTTAAATTTATTTATTCTAGTTGATAGTGTAATGCGAGACATGGGAGAATCTGTTGATGATATTGAAAGTTTCTTTAAGTGATACCTGTGGGTTCTGTAATTAAAGTAAAAGATTATCTGCATATAAACTCATTTTGTGTTGTACAGTATCTACCTGAATTCCTTTGATTATGCTGTTGTCATACCAGTAGAGAATGTTAGACCCAAGAGATGGCAGGCGATGTGATGAACTTGAATATTTACTAAACAAAAATCCAAAAAAAGAAAGGTGTCCAAAAACAGCAAGTCTTAGGGGACTGTAATATTGCCTCAGCCCACTTAAATGACGATAACGAGCGTGGGAGCTGTCTAGCCAAAGAGTTTATCGCTAGGAGCTCGCTTTTCTGGTAGCTGAGCTTGTAGCCGGAGTACGCACTGAACCTTTCCAGAATGTTTAAAATCACAGGAAGTGAGACGGCAGGGATAGAGATGTACAGGAGCAGGGCGTCTGCATTAAGTGAGACTTTGTGAGTTGTGCCAGATCGTGTGATACCTTCGAAACCTTCCTCTGAGCGAAGCAAAACAGAGGTTCGATCGCAATGGCGAACAGGAGCAGGGAAAGAGGGCAGCCCTGTCTGGTGCCTATCCGGAGTGAGAAAAGGGTTGATAACGTGTCGTTAGTTTGAACTGAGGCCATTTGGAATTAATATAGCAATTTGACCCAGAGGATAAAATTAACACCCAGGCCAAACCTGTCCATTGCCTCGTATAGTTACCCCCACTTGACCCTGTTGAAGGCCTTTTCGGCGTCAATCACCCATTTCCGGGGTGTCGTTACTTGATTAGTGAATGATGTTAAGTAGGCATCTAGTGTTTTGGGAAGACTGTCGGGCAGGCATGAACCCTGTCTGATCTAGTGAGATAATTGCGGGGATCACCCGTTGAAGACGGAGTGCTAGAACCTTTGCGAGAATTTTGAGGCCCACATTGAGGAGTGAGATTGGTCTATTGCTGCCGCAAAGCAGGGGATCCTTCCCCTTCTTAAGGATTAGGGAGATAGTGGCCTTCGACAGGGTCTCCGGAAGTCTGCACAGACAAAAAGCCTCGTACATATCTCTTAGAACTGGCGTGAGGAGAATGCTACAGAATACTCTACAGTGTAGCCATCCTGCCCCGGGGATTTACTGCTCTGTAGGGAGGAAATGGCACCCTGAACCTCAGCAGTGGGTTATAAAGCCGCCCAAGTCCTTTGCGGAGTCAACGTCTGTTTGGGGGAAAGTTATATCATTAAGCGTTCTGTCTGCAATGGGAGGGCAGTCAGAGGTATACAGTTCAGCTTAAAATTCTGTAAATATTTTATTAATGGTGGCAATCTCATTCACTCATTCACAAGTCGTAATCAACACTTTAATGTCAGGGGAAAACGTCTCATGCACACTCCTTCAAATAAAGTGTTTTTTGTGGAAAGGAATTATTGTAATTGATGACTGAAATGAGAATATTTTTTACTCAAAATATCTTTCTGTTTAGACAACATTTTGAAATATTACTGTATATTTATTTAAATCCAGATTTCAAAAGATATTTAGGCCTACATACATATTCATATTAATATTATATTTTATGCAGGGAGACTTTACCTGAACATGTGACCCTAAATAAATGTGATTTTCTGTCAGGACCCAGCAGAAACCAGAGTCTCCTGAACCTGAACCTGATCCTGAACCCAGCTGTTTGTCCTTCAAGAGTGACTCGTCAAAATATCGCCTCATTGACTTTAAAGGAGAGCAACCCTCTATTAAAAAGAGGTAAGCTGTTAATAATATAATATTACTGATTCATGTTTTAACATTTATGTATCCAGAGAAGTTTTGTAGTTTATTTTCAGCATCTTTCTTCTTCACATCCCTTTATATTCTCATATCTGAAAGTTGACCAGTTAATCCAGTCTCAACTCTTGACTTTAGGTAAATATTGGCTCTGGTTTGGTCCAATAAAGTCTCTGGTGTTTTAACTTTTTACCCCAGTTTTTTGTATAGTTTATTGAACTTCTTTGTGTTAATCTTGTCAGTGGCGGTTCTACTTTGAATTACACCCTGGGCGAGACACCCTTCGATTACATTAAATTACAGTTGTCCAGTTGTCTTGTAACCTAGGCATACCCCCTCCAAGAGCGTTCGCATGTGTGTGAAGACAGGGCAGAGTGGCAAGTGTTTACCCCTCATTCCTCCCACAAACACACACACACACACACAGACATGCAAAAACCCACCTGAAGGCTCATGCTGGGGAGAAGTAAAGGCAAAGAGGTCCATGTAACGTTTATCAGTTCAATTTTCTAAGCACAAACGGACATTTGGAAAAACAGAAAAATGGGTTCAAATATCTAATTTTTCATTTTTTTCCGCCTTGACAAATTAAAAAATTGGATCTTTAACCTGTCTTTCCAATTTTCTGTTTTTATTCAGAGGATCAGAAATTTCGAAAATTACATTACATTAATCAATACTGCAATGATATTCTCTCCCTTTCTGCCTAGCTCCGCCCCCCACTCGAGCACAGCAGCCAGACCTAAAGACAGAATGAGAATGGATGACGTGTTGGAAGTCGAATATACAAAAACATTCAGCGTTTACCGAAAGGTGATACGCTTGTCAATATCCAGCACAGACTTGAATCAAGATCGCCTAGTGTCTATATTTAAAGTGTCATCCTCCACTCGGAGGAGGAATGGCAATCGGGAGAGTCGGGACTTTTCCCGGTGGGCCGGTAGTGTTTCGAGGCCCGCTCTGATACAAGTTATAGCCTACAAAGAAAATTGGAAAGACAGGTTAAAGATCAAATTTTTTAATTTGTCAAAGTGGAAAAAAATGAAAAATTGGATATTTGAACCCATTTTTCTGGTTTTCCAAATGTCTGTTTGTGCTTAGAAAATTTAACTGATAAGCGTTTTACTGACCCAAAGAGGTCTTCATCCTCAATATCAGATATTTGTGGAGACATCTGTGTAGCTGAGGACATTGATGTTTTAGTTAAAACCAAATTATTGTTGTATAAACATAGCAAGCGTCATAGCAAAAAGGCTAACAAACGTAAGAGTTATACTCACCAATTAACATGAGTCCTTCATTTATGACATGGATACCGTAATCATACAGAGAGAACATAGTTGCATACCTTTATCTTTTGCACATTTCTCCTCTTCTTCTTTTCTTTTTTTTCTAAATTGGGCACCTGATGGCTTTGACCTTTTCCTGTCCATCTCTGTGTTCTCGACAATCAACAGATTTCCCATCCCCCCAACACTGTCACTCACGACCAAAAGTCAAGAATAAACGAATTCACCTTGGTGATCACATAATCGTTTTGTATTACCTATTTTTATTAGCCATTTCACAAAATTCAGAAAAACAAAAATATGCATTAACTATAGGCCAGTTTATAACATTATGAATGAAATGTGCGTTATTTGGAAAGTCGAGGTGTGACTGACTTTAGCCCATTAATTCAATTAGAGTATTGCTCTAGTCTATACAGTGGATCCCCCTGTTCCCCTCTTTGTCCGGACCTTTCCATTTTGGAGACCCGGAGGTGAACTGTCCCCCGCACCCCTCTCCCCTTTCTCCTTCTGACACCGCTTCTGTGCACAGCACCTTCTCAGCAAGCATGGGTGCCTACAGCTACAGGGGGCACCAATTTGCCAGTTCCCCACACAATGAAATAATAGATAATGGAAAAACCGCTTCACGGCGCAGAGGATTTTTTTTTTAAGTGCCTGTGCCGCCCCCCACATGTCATGAAAAAAAGCCGCCACGGGTGGCTGCCCGCTTCACCAGTGCCAAAAAACGCTACTGAATCTTGTTTTAGTTGCTGCCTGTATCTCCAGCAGTTTTTGTGTCTGAATACTAAAAAGTGAAATACCATCCCTGTTGGTCTTACTCTCTGTGTAACTCGATCCATCAAAGACCAGACTCTGCTGAACCTGAACCAAGCTGTGTGTCCTTTAAGAGTGACTCGTCAAAATATCGCCTCATTGACTTTAAAGGAGAGCAACCCTCTGCTGAAAAAAGGTAAGCTGTTAATAATATTATAATATTGGTGATTCTTGTTTCAACTTGTATGTATCCAGAGAAGTTTTGAAATTTATTGGACCTGATTTGGTCCAATATTATCTGGTGTTTTAGCCTCATTAAAAAGCATTTTAAATCTCCCATAGCCATACGGTAGGCTAAAAATCATGAATGGCAAAATTCTTATCCAACTTTGAATACCAGGGGGATAGTTGGGATGTGTGCGCCTCAGAGTGCCCCTTCCTGGGTAACTTCATCTGCACATCCCACCTGGAGATCCAGCAACCCTCGGTAAGTGTTTGTGTCACCTGGGTCAGGACACTATTTGCCATGAGAAGACTTCTGCCATTTGGGTCTGGACACTTAAGGCCAAGTTTCAGTGAGTGGGTTAATGACCAGAATTCTCTACAAGCTGTTCTACAAGACTCCTGTAACTCCTCCTGCCTACAAATGTTTTCTTCCTTGACCACAGAAGCTGCAGACCTCCTAGCATCATGATACCAGTCTGCTGCTTCAGGAGTCCTTTAGGCCAACCATGTTGTAGCTCTTGTTTACTTCTTAGTTCTTTCTGTTGATTAGCAGTGGTATCAGCAGTACCACCAACACTTTAATGTCAGGGGAAACCATCTGATTCAATGTTGTAATCAACACTTTAAGTCACCTTTACCTTGTGTTTGTCTCTGTGTGGACAGACATGATGAGAGCTAATTCTTCCTGATTCCTCCACAGAGTGGACCAGGAAAGCTCAGAGGTTCCCAGTGGTCAGTCTGCCCAGCAGCATCAAACACCCCTGGACTCCATCTTTATGGTCTGTACATGTACAACAACTACTTTTACATCTATTCTGTTCACAATCATCTCCATGATGCACTTTTCAGACCAGTGGGCTGTCGAACATGGATCTGATATTTGCTTTAATGATTTCAGTTTGATTGTGTAATTCATATAATCTTCTGTTCCAGTTGCTGGAGAAGGACATCATCACTTTTGTGAAATACGAGCTGAAGAATTTCCAGAAGGTTCTGAGTCCAGATTACCCAGAATGCTCAGAGAGTCAGAGGGAGGATGAGGATGAAGAGCAGAGGAGGAGCAGAGAGGCATTTCTGAAGATCACAGTGCACTTCCTGAGGAGAATGAAGCAGGACGAGCTGGCTGACCGTCTGCAGAACAGTAAGTTTACTAATGTCTCCAGATAAGGGTCAAAGTATGTTTCTGTTTTCTTTACAAAATTACTTAATGAGCTTTTTTGTTATGTATTCATTTAGGAAGTCCAGCGGGAGTTTGTAAGCGTAAACTGAAATCTAACCTACACGATAAGTTCCAGTGTGTGTTTGAGGGGATTGCTAAAGCAGCAAACCAAACCCTTCTGAATCAGATGTTCACAGAGATCTACATCACAAAGGGAAGGACTGCAGGGGACAATGATGAACATGAGGTCAGACAGATTGAAACAGCATCCAGGAAACCAGACAGACCAGAAACAACAATCAGACGAGAAGACATCTTTAAAACCCCTCCTGGAAGAGATGAACCAATCAGAACAGTGATGACAAAAGGAGTGGCTGGCATCGGGAAAACAGTCTTAACACAGAAGTTCACTCTGGACTGGGCTGAAGACAAAGCCAACCAGGACATCCAGTTCACATTTCCATTCACCTTCAGAGAGCTGAATGTACTGAAAGAGAAAAAGTACAGCTTGGTGGAGCTGGTTCATTACTTCTTTAGTGAAACCAAAGAAGCAGGAATCTGCAGGTTTGAAGAGTTCCCGGTTGTGTTCATCTTTGACGGTCTGGATGAGTGTCGACTTCCTCTGGACTTCCTCAACACTGAGATCCTGACTGATGTTACAGAGTCCACCTCAGTGGATGTGCTGCTGACAAACCTCATCAGGGGGAATCTGCTTCCCTCTGCTCGCCTCTGGATAACCACACGACCTGCAGCAGCCAATCAGATCCCTTCTGGGTGTGTTGACATGGTGACAGAGGTCAGAGGGTTCACTGACCCACAGAAGGAGGAGTACTTCAGGAAGAGATTCAGAGATGTGAAGCAGGCCGACAGGATCATCTCCCACATCAAGACATCACGAAGTCTCCACATCATGTGTCACATTCCCATCTTCTGCTGGATCACTGCTACAGTTCTGGAGGACATGTTGAAGACCAGAGAGGGAGGAGAGCTGCCGAAGACCCTGACTGAGATGTACATCCACTTCCTGGTGGTTCAGTCAAAAGTGAAGAACATCAAGTATGATGGAGGTGCTGAGATGGATCAACACTGGAGTCCAGACACCAGGAAGATGATGGAGTCTCTGGGAAAACTGGCCTTTGAGCAGCTGCAGAAAGGAAACCTGATCTTCTATGAATCAGACCTGACAGAGTGTGGCATCGATATCAGAGCAGCCTCAGTGTACTCAGGAGTGTTCACACAGATCTTTAAAGAGGAAAGAGGACTGTACCAGGTCAAGCTGTTCTGCTTCATCCATCTGAGTGTTCAGGAGTTTCTGGCTGCTCTTCATGTCCATCTGACATTCACCAACTCTGGAGTCAACCTGCTGTCAGGAAAACAAACAACATCAAAACAGTTCTACCAGAGTGCTGTGGACAAGGCCTTACAGAGTCCAAATGGACACCTGGACTTGTTTCTCCGCTTCCTCCTGGGACTTTCACTGCAGACCAATCAGAATATCCTGCTAGGTCTGCTGACACAGACAGGAAGTAGCTCAGAGACCAATCAGGAAACAGTTGAGTATATCAAGAAGAGGATCAGTGAGAATCAGTCTGCAGAGAGAAGCATCAATCTGTTCCACTGTCTGAATGAACTGAATGATTCTACTCTAGTGGAGGAGATCCAACGTTACCTGAGATCAGGAAGTCTCTCCACAGATGAACTGTCTCCTGCTCAGTGGTCAGCTCTGGTCTTCATCTTACTGTCATCAGAAGAAGATCTGTACGTGTTTGACCTGAAGAAATACGGTGCTTCAGAGGAGGCTCTTCTGATGCTACTGCCGGTGGTCAAAGTCTCCAACAAAGCTCTGTAAGTGGGATTTATTCATAATTAAATACTCTGAATCTTTCAACAAGAGTTACATAAAAATAGCTTGTTTCCTTCCTGTTCTCTCTCCAGACTGAGTGGCTGTAATCTGTCAGAGAGAAGCTGTGAAGCTCTGTCCTCAGTTCTCAGCTCCCAGTCCTCTAGTCTGAGAGAGCTGGACCTGAGTAACAACAACCTGCAGGATTCAGGAGGGAAGCTGATCTCTGTTGGACTGAAGAGTCCACACTGCAAACTGGAGACTCTCAGGTCAGGTTTCATTAACCCATTCAACTGATGACCATTTAAAATCTGATTGACTTTAGTTGATAAACAGCTGACCTGTAGCTTTGTGTCTGCTGATACGATAAACTTGGGCAGTAGTTATTAGACTCAGAGAATTACTTTACATGAGTGTTTTTCATCATGTGCTTTTGTTGTTGAATAATTAAATACCACAAATTATTTGAAAGATGTATTCTAAATCTGGACTAAAATGTACCTTCAAGTGCAATACTTTATGGCCATGTCAACACAGTTGATTGGAATTTGTCTTGGTGCCAAACAGGTTAAAAAAGGCATACATACAGTAGCTAAAGAGAATCACATAGACAATCATTCAAACCAGTAAAAAGCTGTAAGGACCCTGTGCAACTTCCCATGAGGTGTCTCGTGCAGTCTATAAGGTGCATTTTAATAAGGTGCATTTAGTACAGGTTTACTCTGTACAGGTTTACCTGGACAATAAACAAGCATAAAAAAACACATGGCGCCATGTGTTCACAGAGGGTTCCTGTGTGTTCTGTGTTTTTGCAGTCTGTCGGGCTGTCTGATCTCAGAGGAAGGCTGTTCTTCTCTGGTCTCAGCTCTGAGCTCCAACCCCTCCCATCTGAGAGAGCTGGACCTGAGCTACAATCATCCAGGAGACTCAGGAGTGAAGCTACTGTCGGCAGGACTGGATGATCCACTCTGGAGACCGGACACTCTCAGGTACAAACACTGGATGGACATAAAAAAGAAATGTGTGTAGGAACTTTTAAAGGAGAACATCTCCAGGAACTAAAATGATAACTCCCTTTTGTTAATAATTGATGTAGTTTGGACAGATATCTGTATGTTAAAGGAACTGTCTGTGGTTTTAAGAAATATCCTTTTTTGCCTCTTTCCCACGATCAAATCTGTTTCATCTCAACAGAGAAAGGTGCAGGACAGATTTAGCCTAGCTTAGCACAAAGCAATGTGCTTCCTACGCAGTAAAAATAGTGTGTGGATGAAGCATTAATAAACTCTTTCGGCAGACTAGTTAGCTAGAGGTTTAACATTTCAGTTGCCAGTGCTGCATGGCTCATGTGATTGATCAGAGATGTACAATGATGTCTGGACCAATTATTTCTCTAAGTTCCTCTTGTGCTGAGAGGGTACAGACTCTAAGTTCATTAAGTCCCTCAAAAGGCTCTTTCCTAGTCCCTGCGGTGCAAACACAATATACTGTATCTGTGTGTGTGTGTGTGTGTGTGTGTGTGTGTGTGTGTGTGTGTGTGTGTGTGTGTGTGTGTGTGTGTGTGAGTGATGTAATGTTGATGTTTCTCTACAGAAAAAAGGTCCACTGTTGCACCAAATGCTTGCTCTTGGGGGAATTGTTGGGTCTCTGTAAATGATAGAGTGGCAGTGGCGCCGGGTGCCTTAATCTTGTACGCATTAAAATAGCCCCACATCATCACATACCCTTCACCATACCTAGAGATTGGCATGGTTTTATGTTGGTTAGCCTAATAGCTGGTTTGATTTGCATTGAGAGATGATTTTATGGAGTAGTACCCCAAGTCAATCTCTAGGTATGGTGAAGGGCATGTGATAACATGGAGCTATTTTAATTCCAAAGGCCAAGGGAACTTTATCAGGATGCATAGTATCCTGGATCCATGAAATAACTGGCCTTTAAAAAAAAACATCTGCCTGCCTCTATGGGAATTTAACATAGGGGTGTACTCACTTTTGTTGCCAGCAGGTTAGACATTAATTGCTGCGTGTTTTTTTTATTTTGAGGGGACAGCACATTTACACTTTTATACAAGCTGTACACTTAATACTTTACATTGTAGCAAAGTGTAATTTCTTCAGTGTTGTCCCATTAAAGGGGTGATAGAATGCAAAACCGATTTTACCTTGTCATAGTTGAGTGACAGTTTAGTGGGTAACTAGGACATACATAGAACCTCTAAATCCCATTGACACCTCTTTTCTCTGCAAATCTCACTATTTGAATATGCCTCTGAAAACAGGCAAATCTCAACGAGCCCCATAGTTGATGTCAACTATTGCGGCTCCTCCTCATTTGGCTCTAGTCTCTCTCTTTGTCACGCCCCAACATTTGCATAGGCTACACAACTGACCTGAGATCAGTTAGACTTCTGAATCTAGGTCGGGCAGATCTCAGAAATTGTATACATTGTTCATCTGCTATTTTACCATTAAATTCACTTCTGAGACTTTTTTATGCGAGAAATCAACTATGTAGAGGTCAAATATGGGCCGTTTTACGAAAATGTATGTCTAATTGCAAATTTTGTCTGACTGTGTGTATGAGTTCAGAGGCCGGTGCTGCCTGTGTTGCTGCCTTGCCGCCTGGACTGCCTTCCTTCACAGACCCCGGCCTGCTGTTATGTTTATGTGAGGTAGATGGAGCTCAGTCACGGCTGGCAACCCACAGCACTCCATACCCGCACAAAGTCACCGTTTTGGGCTAATGGACTACGAAACGCCCTGCTCTGACAGAGCTCCAGGGCCTGCAACTCCCCTCTTCCTGCTAGCTAAATGCTCGGTGTATGTGAGTGAAAGCGCGGTCAGCAAGCTTGTTACGCCAGCATTCTCTTACCACAGGTTCCAGTTACTCTTTTAATGTGTGTAATTATAATGTGTTGAGTTATTTAAACAAACGATTGGGGAAATAAACGCTGCTTGTCCGTGAGTCTCATTGATAGAGCCTGCGGCTGGATGGAGCTCTATTAATGAGAGCTAGCTAGCCTCCTTTAAGAATTCCTCTGGAATTCACAAAAATTCATTAACTTGAAATCGGACACCGTTGTTAGATTTATAAAATATTTAGTTAGATGCTGTATAAGTGGCGTGATGAAATTCAAACTGTAAACATACTCAAATTACGACCAAAAATGAGGCTAAGTAGCCGCAATCTGTACACATAGGATTGAAGGAACAGTCGCAGCTAACGAAACCCTTACAGCTCACAAATATCCATTAACTTGAAATCGGACACCGTTGTTAGCTTTATAAGACCTTTAGTTAGATGTTGTATAAGTGGCATGACATGTGTGTAACATGTGGTAAGAGATTGCTGGTGTAACAAGCTCGCTGGTGTAACAAGCTCGCTGACTGCGCTCTCACTCTCACGGGCCATTTAGCTAGCAGGAAGAGAGGAGTTGCAGGCCCTGGAGCTCTGTCAGGGCAGCGGCATTTGATAGCTAGTCCATTAGCCCAAACGGTGACTTTGCGCGGGTATGAGGTGCTGCGGGCTGCCAGCCGTGCTGGAGCTCAATTGAGCTCACAGCAGGCCGGGGTCTGTGGAGAAAGGCAGGCCGGGCGGCAAGGCAGCAACACAGGCAGCACAGGCAGCTGAACTCCGACACACAGTTTTACCAAATTTGCAATTAGCCATCCATTTTCGTAAAACGGCCCATATTTGAGCTTTATATAGTTGATCTCTCGTATAAAAAAGTCTCAGAAGTGAATTTGGTAACGAAACCTTGCAGTGTCTGGAATATGACACTCTGTCGCGTCTCTAATGTGTGTGTATTGGGGATTCCCTCAACCAATCAGCACGCGACTCTAATGCGTGTGTATGGCGATTCGCTCAACCAATCAGCACGCAGCTCATCTACATATTCATGAGCATACCATATTTGGAAGAAAAGCTCTTGTTAAAAATAGGGCCAAAACACAGGGATGCATAAGGGCCAATAAAATATCAACCAGGCCATTTTCAGCCCAACCAGTGTTACATACCCCATTAGGAGACCATAAGGAACAGTGTGAAATACCCTATATGATCATTCTATCACCCCTTTAATTTTAAGCCTAAGTTGTTGATATTGAAGGAATTGTTCTCTCCCAACCCCATATTTCTCTGAGTGTGTTAAATGACATGAAATGGTTGTTCTCAAATAGGTGGTGAAGGTGTGTGATTCCTTTTTGTGCCAATGTGGAGAAGTAAAAAGGTTTGTTCTGTAGGAGACCATAAGGAACAGTGTGAAATACCCTATATAATCATTCTATCACCCCTTTTAAAGATATAATTAAATATTTACTAAAATGTGAGGGTTGTACTCACTTTTGTGAGATACTGTGTACATGTACATATACACTCACCTTAAAGATTATTAGGAACACCTGTAAGATGTCTCGTTAATGCAATTATCTAATCAACCAGTCACATGACAAGTGCTTCATTGCATTTAAGGGTTTGGTTCAGGTCTAGACAATTTCCTGAATTCCAAACTGAATGTCAGAATGGGAAAGAAAGGTGATCTAAGCAACTTTAAGCGTGGCATCGTTGTTGGTGCCAGATGGGCTGGTTTGAGTATTTCCTAATCTGCTCAGTTACTGGGATTTTCACGCACAACCATTTCTAGGGTTTACAAAGAATGGTCTGAAAAAGTAATTTTTCAGACCATTCTGAAAAAAGGTCTTTCCATTTGATCGCTGATTGTGGTGTTTGTGTTTTTGATTGCTTTGTGGTCACCTTATGAGTTAATATGATCGGTTGTTGTGGGTTTGTTTTGGTTTCTTTGGTAATTCCATGAATTTTTTTCTTTTTCATTCTCTCTGTCTCTCTTTCTTTCTTTTTTATTTAACCTTTATTCATACAGGTAATCTCATTGAGACACAGGGCCTCATTCTCAAGAGAGACCCGTTAAAGACAATATACAACATTAGTTACAGACAAAGAGATTACAATGGTATACATAATATGTACTAAACAATATTTAAAAATAATTAATACAAAATTAAAACAATTCATACAAAATTAAAACAATCAAAAATAGATTAAATACAGGAATAAAAGAATAAAAGTCCCAATACAGTGCAGTGCAAAGAATTAAACATAGGCAGTATCAAAAAGAAAGTTCTTCAGCCTTGATTTAAAAAAGCTGAGCGTGGGTGCCAATCTACAGTTTACCGGAAGTTTGTTCCAGATACGTGGTGCATAGAAACTGAACGCTGCTTCCCCCTTTTTTGTTCTGATTCTGAGGATTGCAAGCAAACCTGTCCCTGATGATCTTAGATGCTTCTGCGGTTCATAGTTCACAAGTAGATCCGAAAGGTAATTTGGCCCTAAACTATATAGCGACTTATAAACCAGCAGAGGAATTTTGAAATCTATTCGTTGGGGCATAGGAAGCCAGTGTAAAGACTTTAGAATTGTAGTGAAAAAGACATATGGACGGTAAACACGTCAAATGTAACGATAGCCTAAACAGTAAAATGTTTGATCCCAGGGAAGAAGTTCCGAGACTCCCTCTAAAGTCAAGCTGTTTATCCAGTTAAGTTAGGACGACGTTGTCTAATTCATGAATTCATAAATGTCCAAACTTAATAGGCACACACTTTTATTTGTGCTCTATAACATATATCATTCATTTCCCTCTTATGGCTTTTATTTTTATTTTCATGCAGCTTTGGTTGAATAACACAGTGTTCATATAGCAGCCTATAGATCAGCTTATCAGGAACTAGAGACCGACATCTCCATCCTATAAAACAACAACCTGTAGTTTCAGTAATATTCTCATGACCTGGTCATTATGATATGATAAAGTACGATAGGAACACTCTCCTACACATCAAATAGCCTATTATAAGAACAGCTGATTTCTGGAGCAGTAAACAGCTTCAGAGGAGGACGGTTGTTGTGCGTACTATGAAATAAAATCCTGACTTAGGCCTCTTCTATCTGGAAAGTGTCCTGAGATAACATCTGTTACGATTGGACACTTTAAACAAATTAAACTGAATTAAATATTTTCATTGATTGACCTCCCCCTCCTCCTCCTTTTAGGATGGAGCCTGCTGGAGTCAGATGGTTGACACCAGGTCTGAGGAAGTGTAAGTGTGTTTTTAATTTCATTCATCAAACTGTGACATCACTTATTCAACCCTCTGATGTCATCATCAGAGTGCTGATTGGTTAATAACTGCAGCTGTGTTGTGTCTCCTTCTCTCCGTCAGATTCCTGTGAACTCACACTGGACACAAACACAGTGAACAGAAAACTCAAACTGTCTGACAACAACAGGAAGGTGACATTAGTGAAGGAGGATCAACCATATCCTGATCATCCAGAGAGGTTTGACTGTCCTCAGCTGCTGTGTAGAGATGGTCTGACTGGTCGCTGTTACTGGGAGGTAGAGAGGAGAGGAGCGGTTGATATATCAGTGAGTTACAGAGGAATCAGGAGGAGAGGAAACAGTGATGACTGTTGGTTTGGAAGGAATGATCAGTCCTGGCGTTTGTTCTGCTCTGATGATGGTTACTTTGTCTGGCACAATAAGAGAGGAACATTCATCTCCTCCCCCTCTGCCTCTGGTAGAGTAGCAGTGTATGTGGACTGTCCTGCTGGTTCTCTGTCCTTCTACACAGTCTCCTCTGACTCACTGATCCACCTCCACACCTTCAACACCACATTCACTCAGACTCTCTATCCTGGGTTTGGGTTTTCGTTCAGTTCTTCTGGTGCCTCAGTGTCTCTGTGTCCTCTGTAGGACAGAGAATCTCCTCCTGTTTCTCACTGCTGATCAGTTGAGTCTGTACAGGATCACACTTACAGAAATATGTCAGCTTATTTTTATAAACTAATGAAAGAACTTTGTATAAAATAATTTAGAATGATTGAACAGATTCCTCGTGAACATTGTAAACTTCTTCCACTCCCAGTCCTGTAAAGATGGAAGCTGTCATCTTGAAATTGCAGAAATGCCGTTGACTTGTCATGTTTAGTTTTGAATTCTGTCTTTTTTTCGAATCAACTGTCTGCACATTATATCGTTTTTTTTCTGGCCAACGCGTAATCAGCTGGTGTAATTTACATATCGCGATAAACACTCAGACAAGGCTGTAGTACTTGAGTCCAGACTCAAGTCATTTTTCTATTGTCTTGGACTCCTTGGTTTTTCGACTCAGTTGTCTTGGACTCACCGAATATTGTAGTTCGTCTGGTCTGAGTCCTGCATGTTATGCTTTTTTCAGTTCAAGAATGTACATGAACATGTCAGTTTTTTACTGTGTTGCTTGTTAATTGTTACATTTCCATCAGCATTCCAAAATGTTGTTGTTGCCAGAATATAAAGACTCAACATCTAATGTGTAAAGTTGCAGCTTTTATGTGACTTAAGTGAAATAGGTATACTTAAAGTAAATAATGTGGCCTACTTTGATCCTTTTTCGGTCTTGACTGTCTCTCAGTTTAGATGCCTTTCAGTCGGGTTTTAGACCACACCACAGCACTGAGACCGCTCTTGTTAAGCAGTCCTTCCAGAAAAATGCGGAGTTGTTTTGTGATTGTTGCGTGCAAAAATCCTTGATTGTGCGGCACGTTTTCTTAAAAAATGCGACGGAATATGCAGGATATTTCTGCAATTTTATGCGATGAAATTGCGGGAACTTGCAAAAACTGCAGTTTCATCATGTATTCATCGCGGGGTTTGCAGCTTTCCGATGATGTTCAAGTCGCGTAATTATGTCACTTCATAATGTTCCCATGGCAACAGGGGAAAATGGCTTGTACAACATTTTTCAACAAGATATATACAACTTTCTGCTAAGATATATTATGTGACTTTTTTGCAACGTAAATGCGGGGATTATGAAATCATTCAAGCCCTGCATATTTTGCGTGGACATCTGCAATTTATGCGACGAAAGTGCGCCGTATTTGAATAAATGCCACCCCGCTTAAATATGCAGACTTCGGACAATTATGCATTGAATTATGCGATCGCATAATCACATTTTTCTGGAGGGACTGGTTAAAGTCTTTAATTACATCCACTCAAATACAGATAGTGGCAAAACTTCAGTCTTGGTGTTACTTCATCTCAGTGCTGCATTTGACACAGTCAACCATGACATATTACTTGACCGATTGGAACATTGGGTTGGCCTTTCTGGCTCAGTACTAAAGTGGTTTGAGTCTTATTTAAAGAATAGGGACTACTTTGTATCTATAGGGAATTATGTATCTGAGCATACAAATATGACGTGTGGAGGTCCTCAAGGCTCCGTTCTGGGTCCTCTTCTGTTAAACATTTACATGCTTCCTCTAGCTCTGACTTTATCGCCAGGGAACTATAGTCAAATAAAAAAAACTGAGTAAGTGCATTGAACAAATTAATGACATTTATGTGCAAGAATTTTCTTAAATTAAATGACGAAAAAACCAAGGTGGTTGTTTTTGGAGCAAAAGAGGAACGCTTAAAAGGCAGCACTCAGCTTCAAATGTTAAAAACAACAGACAAAGCCAGAAATCTTGGTGTAGTCATGGACTCAGACCTGAATTTTAAAAGCCACATTAAGACAATTAAAAAATCAGCCTATTACTACCTTAAAAATATATCAAGGGTTAAAGGACTTATGTCTCAGCAGGATTTGGAAAAACTTGTCCATGCTTTTATCTTCAGTAGACTTGACTACTGTAACGGTGTCTTTACAGGTCTCCCTAAAAAATCAATCAGACAGCTGCAGCTGATTCAGAACCCTGCTGCTCGAGTCCTCACTAAAACCAAGAAAGAAAGAAACATCACTCCAGTACTGAAGTCTCTACACTGGCTTCCAGTGCCTCAAAGAGTTGATATCAAAATACATTTCTGATCTGCTCCTACACTATGACCCACCCAGACCTCTCAGGTGGTCTGGGACGGGTCTACTTGTTGTCCCCAGAGTCAGAACTAAACAGGGGGAAGCAACGTTTAGTTTTTATGCTCCACATATCTGGAACAAACTCCCAGAAAACTGCAGGTCTGCCGTGTGACGGTCCTCTATGGAACAGTCTCACTGTGTTGTGTATGTGGAGATGCATCTGCACATGGGGAAACCAAGCTGAATCAGGATAGGCATGTTGACATCACAGACAGAGACATAAACAGCCCTACACAACACACAGTAAGTCAGACGGAGGAATAGCATTAGAAGCCATGCAAAATAAGCTACATTTAGCATTCAGCTCTGAGCCTAAAACTAATGACTCACGCGACGCCAAACAAAGGGCATTCATCTCTAAATTACATCACAACAAAAATACAGTAAAATAAACAAATGTGGTGGGCTTTAAAGCATTTTGGCTAATATTATCTCTGCAGCATTTAACATGCAACTTACCACAGCAGTTATCAGGAGTTCTGCTGTGGATTACCCAGAATTCATTACTTTTAGTGCCGCGGCACAATGTGAAAGTGATGCCAACAGATGGTGCTGTCCCCATTTATGCAGCAATTTAACATGTACCCTTATACAACCCGTTACAGCTGCAACTCTCAGCTCTTTTAAATAAAGGCTAAAGACCTTTCTTTTTGATTTTGCATTTCCTTAATTCTTATACTGTACTATGAATTATATTCTAGAATTTTATCTCTTATTAAATCTGTTTTCGTTAATATTTTTTTTTTTTAACTTTGCTTTTTAATGTTTGATGTTTTATGTAAAGCACTCTGAGTTGCCTTGTGCTGAAATGTGCTATATAAATAAAATTGCCTTCCACTTCCAGTCCTTTAAAGATGGAAGCTATGATCATGAAATTGTAGAAATGCTGTTGACTTGTGTCATGTTTAGTTTTCAATTCTGTCTCCTTTCACAATAAAAGAATAAAGTTACTTCAATGGGTTTGTGGTCTTTCTTTTTAACTTTTAAAGCCAGTGAACTGAGACTGCGCAGCTTTCATACCAGAACATATATAATATTTAATAATCTTTTTTATTATTTATCTACTACATATATAAAAAATATATATTTTATTGACATAATGCTATAAACAAGGATTCTGGTTAAACATTATCACATATAAATAAGACATAATTTATAAAAAGCTAATAACGAGAATAAATTCATAAAATGAAGGATAAAGTACATATAAATAAATAAAAATAAAAAACAAGATGTACTGTGTACGTAAAATAACGTCTCAATGACGTAATCACGTAAAGCCAGAGTCCGTTCCGCCAGCTGACGTTGCTAATGTTGTCATGTCGCTGTTGTGCTGCTGGGTCTTTGGAGGATAGCAGCTTCTGCTCATACTGGGGGTTAAAAGTAGTGGTGGGCAGATCGAGGCTTCGTGAAACAATGAAACAGTTGAAGCAAATGTGCCATATTGTGTCGAGGCTTCAAAACAATCTGACACCCGTCTCAACGATGACACCTAGTGGTCACTTGCAGGTGTTGATCTGAAACAACCTTGACAACGAGCCATTAAAAAAGAAATTATGATTGTATTTTTGTAATATGTGAAGCTTGTAAGGCTTGTTATTTTGGTCATGAAAATGAATATTAATAAAAAAATCAAGCCACAATGTCTCACTTTTTTATAGATTTTTATTCCAAAATATGAATTTCTCTGCTGTGGAAGGACTTATTTTTTTACCCATAATTTCTCCAGCCTTTGAAAAAATCCTCTCACATGTCGCTGGCATGCAAAGATATTTTTTAGCAAAGACATACAAATGAGGAAAGATTACTGCTCTCTCTTTCCAGTAAGTTAGGGGATCATGAGTTCTGGGTGGAGGTATTTTTTCACTTCCACTGTGGCATCAGCTGTAGCATTGTGTATCATCTTGGTTTCACGGATACTATCATCAAAACTTTCCCATAAACTGTCCTGTGTTTCTACTGGTGTTGATGATGATTATGATGGGCCTGATGTTGACATTTGTGGCTCTGAATGAAAATGAAAACTATCTATCTTCCATTTTATCTATCTATCTATCTATCTATCTATCTATCTATCTATCTATCTATCTATCTATTAATGTGTCACTGTATGTATACTCTGTCTGTCTCTAGCCTATCAGTCAATGTGTAAATTTAAATGTAAGACTAAATATAACTCAACAAATCTCACTATAAATGTCACTTTATCACCAAAAATACACTATCTCAAAATCAAACTCCTGTCACAAAAACCCAAGAGGTCAAGCTCTACTGACTTCACTTTTATACAGATGTGCGATTGTGTGGTTTGTTCTAGACCCTGTCAATCAAACTCTGATTCGGTGGACCATGCCACCTGTCGAAACACTTGTGAAACACTCCGAAGCTTCATTTAGCCGTAGTCACGTGACACGGGTGTTTTGAATCACGCTTCGGATCAGTGTTTCGAAACTCTGCGCTTCGGGATCTCGACAAAGCTTCGGAACGTCAGTTTCGCGTCAGCCATCCCTAGCTCTCTCTCTCTCTCTCTCTCTCTCTCTGTCACATGAGCCGGCCGGAGTGTTCACCAACATTTAATTAATTTAACAGCAAGAGGA